>NW_010245963.1:0-17960 GCF_000690775.1 Eurypyga helias
CCGCCGGAGCTGGAGCTGGCTGAGGCCCGTGGTGGTCTGGCAGCGGGCAGTTCGGCAGCCCGGCGGTGCCGGCCTGCCGCCGTTTCCCCCGGCAGATTCAAGATGTCCCAAGGCGGCGGGGGTGACCGTAACGCACCGCAGATGTTGGTCAATAACTCTTTAAATACTAGAGCTGCCTTCCCGTACCTCTCCGAAGGCAAGGATTGTGCTGAATGACCTTCCATGAACTATTCAATAACTAATATTCTTCCCTTCATAGTAAGTACCTGTGACTAAGCTATGTCTCAGCACTGTGAAATGACCAAATATGTTATTACTCTTCTCTGTTTTTTAAAAAAACCAAAACAAGTCGCTCGTTACAACATCTCACACCTCACCTTGAGCCAGACTGAAAACACAAACACCCCCGTCCTCTGTGAGTTTCTACACAAGGCCTGGTATAAGGAAACGTATCTGACTGGTACAACTCTAAGGCAGTGCCCCGTTCTCATCAAAAAAGCTGAAACGACGTTACCGTGTTGCCTTACACTTTGTAGGGCGCAGTAGTGTACGTGGCTGATGTGTTCTTTAGGGTGGCCCTGTGGAGCAGTCTCAGTGTTCTCCTTAAATTTTGCAGTGCTAGAATTCTCCATTTAATTTGTATTTATTTGTGTAACGGCGTCGGGGAGAGATGCAGTAAACAGATCTAAGGCAATCAGCCGCATCAAAAGGTGTATGTTTGGCATGGCAGAGGAGCAAATGTAATAGCAGAAGCAGTGCTGTCGTTGACAGCTCCGTAATCCTACACATTTAATAGAAGGTAAATATTTGCAAAGCAACTCGTATCGTCTTGCTTCCCCAAAACATTGTGGTCTTGTACATACGATGTATAAAGAAACTTTAAGAAGCTCATTTATTTATAAAGAGTCCAACTAGTTCTTAGTCCCCTCTTCACCGCTGCTTTACTCTTCTTTACGTCAAAATCCTGCTAGGTGGAGAGCAAATGCAGTATTTCAGCTCATAATGGCTGGAAGCGAGCCTTGGGAGACAAGCTTCCCACCTTGCTCTGGAATACTTTTGGACTTCTGCAATCTCCTCCTAGAATTATGATGTTATGAACATAATAGCAATAAAAGTACGGTTTCGTTTGAGCTTGAAGTATCTGCTGGTTTTGCGGGAATACCTGAAGCCTTTCTTACCCCAACTAAATATGACTCAAAATTTTTCCTGTTCTGGAGAAGAGAGATTTTAGTCTGAAGCTTTTCAGCTCCAGCATCAGACTTAGTTTCTGGTTTCACTCCAATGTTGTATCTACATAGTGGTTTTAAAGCCCTTTCTCCACACACTGTTCACTATGACAGGCACAGGGGAGGATGCGCACAGAAGGGCTGTGAGGAGTACAGACCAGCAGCTCTAGCTGTGGAAGTCCTGGAATCGTTCAAATACTGAACTATTTTTGTCAAGGAGAGCAGGCAGCGAGTGCCAGATCAAAGCAATGAGAAATGAAACCAGATGCTTTCCTTACCTAGCTGATGGATTGGAGCACTGCCTGACAGTAGGCGGTGCAAGCCTTCTGCTCCCGGTGTGTCGGTGAAGTCCTCATTGGAAATTCTGACAGAAACTTGGGCCTCCAGTCAGCGCAGCGCTGCGTGCCTCGTTTAGGAGTTGGGATCGTCATTGATCAAGGTGCTATTTCTGTATTTGAACACTGCCTCCATGATCTGCCCTCTGCTCGATTCCAGCTTTTTCCATTTGTAGATGGACTGCGTACATCATCATTTATCTTAGTATCACGTCTCCGCAAAATTTGGATAAGCTTTGGCCTCTCAGAGGGGGACCTTGGACGAAACTGAGCTCTTGCACTGTATTATAAAATAAGGAATGGTGAAACTGGATTTCTTAATTAATAAGACTCCTTAAAAGGAAATAGTAATTCCTTTTAAGTTTAGAAAGGTTTATCAACTCAGTTGATACAGTATGGAAACACGTAAATTAAAAAAGAAAAAACAACCTTGTAAAAAAAAAAGTAGGAGCTAAAATATACAGTAATACACCCACGTTTCACTTGTGACAGTCTAAAGGTACTTCAGAGTCTTAGTTATAGGTATAGTTTTATATGCTGAAGTTACCCCAGTTTTGCACCGTCTTTCAGATTCTTAATATAATGCTACTAACTGAAGAAACTTGAAAAAAAAGGATTTTAAAATACTGAATTGCAGTTAACTTCTTGGTCTCAAGAACCCAGCTTCTTGTGTTTACGGGGGGAAGCATGGTTCCATAGATGCGCTGTTATTTTTCTGTTTAATCCCTATGGGCTGGAACAAACGTGTATGTGCAAGTCATGATGCTGTAAAACAGTGTGATACAGGCTTGGCTACTTCTACCCCGGAGTATGAATTTCAGTTCAGGGCGGGCCAGTCTGATGAGCATTTCAAAACACTGATTTTTACCGAGGTTGCTCTAGAGTAATGATTAATGACTTACTGTCAGTCTCATTTCCCCATTTTGACAGCTAACAAATACACCCTCACAACTATGGTGCACAGAGTCAGAGCAGTTTTGTGGTCCCTCTAATCTGGCTTTTCAGGCACAGATTAAAGCAAAAGGCAAATTGAAGAAGAACGATGTCTCCCAAGCAATTCCTGACAGTGTAGCAAGAACTGAAGTTTTGTTAAGCTGTCAGTTTGAATATTTATCAGCACTAGAAACACATTTTTTTCTAAATCAGCAATCTTGTGCTCAAAATGTATGGAAATACCTAATGTGACAGTTGCATTACTATATTTTTGCTTCTTTTAATTTGTCTCAGGAGGTCGGAATTGAACAAGATTTACTCTTAGTTTGATTCAGGGCAGTATTGGGTGTTGGTGCTGTTGTCAGTAAGCTTTTTATTCCTTTTTTGGTTATACAGATGAAACTACATTCTGCATCTCCTGGAAAAATTGTTTGTGAAATGAAGGTGGAGGAGGAACATACAAACAGAGGTGGCACGTTGCATGGAGGTTTGACGGCCACGCTTGTGGATGTGGTGTCAACAGCAGCGTTGCTGTACACAGAAAGAGCAGTGCCTGGGGTCAGTGTGGACATGAACATCACGTAGGTATCATCCACCATGCTCACCAGAACACGTTTTGCTTGCCTTAACACGGTATTAGCTCCATTGTATGGTATTTCTCTGCTGCAGTACTCACTTTAAAAAGTTGTTTTCTTTGGTTTCAGAAGTCTTGTGTTTAAGAGACAATACCCATTCATTCATTCATTAGAATGTAAAGGGCTGTTGATAGGTGGTAAATTTTGGTCTTATGAAATTGGCTCAGCTTCTGTTTTCACTTGGGAAGATAGGTTAGAGTTTTTCGTCAAATGCCAAAATGTAGGGTAAGCAGCTTTCTATAAACCCTTTTTTAATATTAGTCCATGAAATGTTAAAACAGGAAACAGTTTAGCTCTGTTGTGTGCTCATCCAGAGGGTGAATTAGGGATTGAATCAGAATTCCTCACTGGAGTACGACTACTTTACACTAGGTTGTTTAAAGGTAGTTTTATATTGACAAGAGTTCTTCCCGAAAAGCAAATTTAAAGCACAGTGTCTTTAAAAAAGAAGTTATTCTGAAACCTTTGATGGCGCTATTGCAGCTTGTCAGCTTTGCTTCATTACTTTTAATGAAGAGATTATGACTGACTAGAACTAAAGTAATCCTACTTGGAGTAACTAACACAGAGCAGTAAAAATCTTGGAAAGTAATCCCTCATCAAAACGGTCTTAAAAAACACCCACAACTTTAAAAGTGTGTCTGTACCAGGTTCCCTCCTCCCGCTACCCCCCAGCATCCTCTGATTTCTCCACTGGGTGGGAGACTAGAGCACCTATTTAAGCGTTATACTGCCACTGTGATGACCAGGCAGTTACTGGAAACAAAAAGCTGAAATTCTCCTATCATTATGGGGTTTTTCCTACAGTACTATAACAAAAGGCCAACACCTGAATTGTTTCCACTGTCCAGTATGCCTACCCAATTACATAAGGGCTAAAATCTTGGAGTACTCTCTCTGGAGGTGATCCAAAATGGCTGAGTAGCACAACCTCTAGGACGTGTTACCTGAAGCAGTATTAACAGCTTTGTTTAACCCAGACCACTGCTTTCATTGAACAAGCTATGCTGGATGTCAAATATTGCTATAATACAACCTCTTCCTTTTTGGGAAGGAGCTTTTTATAAAGGGTTGTCACGAGGAAGCTATTTCAGTAATGGAAAGAACAGAGAGAAACAGGCAAACTTTTTTTTTTTTTTTTAAATCACAAGAGGATTGGCAGCAGCCTCTGAGAATGAAACAAGACTAAAACCCTGCCCCCCGTCAAGTAAAAGGCCTCGTGCTACATCAGCATTAGGCGTGACTGACATACTTTTGACATGGTGTCATGTATAAAAATGGTCTGGTTGATGAAGTTTCTCAGTAACATTTATATCCAGCAATTATGCATTCTCCTCTTACTCTAACATTTGAATATTGTTCCCTTACCTCAGATCATGGCTGGATCGTGTTCCTCCTAATTCTTTCCAGGCGTTTTGTGGGGAAATTTCTTCCTGTTCCCTGCAGAGTGTGTTTTAAAAGCACACCCTCCTACTCACATGAATAAAAACAGAGTTCTCCAGTGAAAGGAAACAGCATTAAACCTGGGAAGTTTGAATGCCTCCCAGATTTCCATGACTTTTCTCTGACCACGGTATGGAAAGCAGTTAACCTGTACTTGGGTTCCATACAGAAATGACCTTCTGGAGCCTTTGTAACAGAGACATTTTGCAGCTGAACCAGCCAGATGGGTTTGGAAAGGCTGTAGGGAGCCAGCAGTGGCTGGAATAGGACTCGGAGCTGAACTGTTAACTGAGAGCTGTGATCCCCAATTGTTCCTGTTCCAAAATGGAACAGAACTTGGCTCCTCAGAACCCAGCCAATGGGTTTATTTCTATCCTGCATTTTCTCAGAGAGCTCTTACACTGAATCACTACTGCAGCACTTAGAGAAGCTCAAGGGCTTTTACAAGGGGATTTGCAAGCAGGGAGTTAGGGAGGGATGTGTCTTACCACTCACTTTTGCTAATTCCCTTCACAATAATCTAAAATGCAGGGTTATTCTTGGATTTGTGCTCTGTACAGCCTCTTACCTGTTAATTTTGTTCTTCATTGAAGATACACCTCTGCTGCTAAGATTGGAGAAGAGATACTGATTACAGCTCAGATTTTGAAGCAAGGAAGAAATATTGCATTTGCCAGCGTGGATTTAACAAATAAGGCGACAGGAAAGTTAATTGCACAAGGTAGACACACCAAGTACCTAGGAAATTAATAGAAGCAATCTCAGAAACTGCCATGTTAGGCTTAAGAATCCCATATAGAATGATTTTCTCATTTACGCACTAAGATATCATCTGCACAGGGTTGTGATAGGGCTTCTGTATAAAAGTGACTTAGTCTCACTTCCATAATAAATGAACAAATTTCTTAATTACCACCAGTATTGCTACAGTACTGAAATCAGTGCCTATTTCGGGATGAACAACAGAGTGTGATAGCATGGGGATGGCTTTTTTTGGTCAAGAGACCAGAAGGAAAGAGCCTTTGGAGTAGCCATATGGTTTACCAGCACGACTCTTGTTTCAGGAGATTTGTTTTCCTTACCCGTGGTGCCGTCATGTGACAAAGCAGCCCTGTCTTCAGGCCTGTCACAGTCACATTCAAACACCACTGTACATGCTTGGAAACTAAACTGCTTGTTCTGAAGATGGTAGTACAGAGTTCCCATAACACAGTGAAACTGGTTGGAAAGCGTAAAGCAGGCTCATCCAAAATGGAACTCACTGTTGCTGTAACATCCAAAAGTATTCAATAAAGCTTTCTGTAACTACCTTTTAAAAGAACATGGAATAGTTTTGTACTCTCTCTGCACTGAGTAAAAGCGTGTCAGCGTGGAGCGGTTGAAAGAGGGTGTGGTGGAACCCTTGCACACAAATTCATCCGAGGTTTCTCCCATCATCATCTCTCTGTGATGTGAAAACGTAGTTACATCATCAGGGCTTTTCGCCTCTGCCTACCTGAAGTTCTGGCTGTTATTTGTTTAAAAATGATCAGCTGAGAGTTAGAGACGTATCAGAATAAATGTGGTTAGGCATGCATCAGGCTGAGGCTGTAGATTGTCTGACTTCAGGTTGAATTTGGTGGAGTTAAGCTGCTTTTCCTCAGCTGAGACTTGTCTCCTCACGCACTGTCGTGGGCAGGTTTAACTGATTTTTTCAGCCTGGCAGCAAACGATCCTTGGCACCGTTGTCACGCCGCACTGAAACCGGCGACGCCACATATGCAGCGCACAGTTTGCATAAGCCATGACCTTTGTTTTAAATCTTCCACTAGAGAAGAAAAACCATCCACACAAGTAAAGGGCACGCAAAATTCTTCGTGTCACGAAGTTGACTCATCGTCTCGAGCGATTTAAATTCTGTGATTAAATGTGCAGTTTGGGCGGGTTTTGTGCATTCCTAAACCTCAAGAAGTAATTCCCGATGAGTTAAGTGACCTGTTCAAGCAGACTGAATTTCAACATAAATTTGAACAAGTTTCTAGTATATCAGGAATCTTCCCCAAATGACTTTCAAACAAGTGATATAGCTGATAAGTTATTCTTCAACAGAGCTCTCTTAAAAAAACCCACCCATACTGGGCTCAGGCTACCGGCACGTAGAACGGTTGTTCGTAGCATTTACCTTCTCAACAACAGCTCCTTCTCTGAGGCTGTCACTGAAGCGTACACACCTTACATGACTGTGGCTAGCTGAACTTTCAATAGCAGCATCCTCTCTTCAGCAGTACGTTCATAACGACTTTTTCCCCAGTACTTGCACTCATGCCCAGAATCACCCCTGTAGAAACACAATGCTTCCCTAAAGCAGTTCTGCGAAGGCACTACAGCAGCAGCCGCTTTTGTTGTCAATCATTGCTCAGCAGAGCTGCTTGCCTTGCAGTACTGAACTGTTCCTGACTTTACAGCTCCCTCTGCCTGCAGATCAATCATTAGTCTTCAGCAGCTCCTCTACGATTACTAGGACGAGCAGAGAGACAAGATCCATCATAGCATGAGGACCACCTAGTGGGTTTAGCAATTGCTGTTGTGGTCATCTTACTAGGATGTCCTGGCATCTCCAATCATAATTTTTTTTCCCCCCTCATTCTTAAGTTCACCAGTTTTCTTCCATAGGTTACCCACGAAGTACAGTGCAAGAGGTGAAGGAAGTAGAAACGTGGATTAAAACTGCTCCCCCAACTACTACAAACCCATCCCTTTCACTGGAAGAGTAATTTTGACTATTTATCTGAAATAAAAGGGAGAGGGTGAGAATGGAGGAGGTGCCAAATTCGATACGTGCCAAAAGATTCAGAATGTGCTCAGCTCCGTGTGTTGGGGCAAGTCTGTCCTTGTCCAACTGTCCTGCTGCAGCTCAACACGACTTCCCTCGGTCAGCACTGGCTGGCTCAGGAAACTACTGCCATAGTTAAGTGGTCTCATTCTATCACTTAACATTCATCATGTCTATGTAATTCCAATTGAGAGGCATCCAGGCACATTAAGAGTGCCGAACCTCAACATGGAAACACAGGAACTTCCTGTTCCCATTCAAGCCTGGCAAGAACTGTCGCAGGCTGAGAGGAAAACAGGAAGAACACCCCTTTCCTGAAGTAACGAGTTGAGTTCTCCCTTGTAGCAGACTATTCACCACAGTATTTTAGTGCTAATTAGTAAGAAAGAGGGACATCATTAATATGCAGGCCAGATATTTTAGAAGTGGTTCATTAACCTGATTATTTTGAGACAACCTTGTCTGTCACCCCTCCACCAGCAGCAGCAGGCTGACCTCCATTTGTTTCACAACTTTGGCTTGGGGACGATCTCAGAAGGAATTGTCACCGCTCGGCCTGCTTAGCTTGGGGAGTAAACTGTCAAGCATCAGACAGCGCGTGGAAGCGTTCTTTACGGATTTCACCCTAACCTACATGTTGAAAAACCTGTATCCTAACCTTAGCCGAGGCTGAAAGGGGGTAACAGAAAACAATCGCCCTAATACAGACGAATGGCACACGGTCCCACCTGGCATCAGAGCAGACAGACCTCCTGTGGGGTTGACCCGGTTCCACCACCGCGGATTGAGATGCAGCTCCCTCAGGAGCACGCAAATCATCTCGCGAGCCTCGCCGGCACACCAGGTCGCAGACCCCATAGCTGACGGACATCTGTCAGCTCCCTGCCTTATGGCTGCAAACGAGACTGTCCCTCCCGTGCCGCGCTGGCTTGGCGGGGGCTTTAACCGTTCTGTTTAAACGTACCAAACGCCTACACTGCACCGCTCGGTGTCGGGGGTGCGCCCGCACGGAGGGCCCCACTTTTCACGCGGCCGCACGCGACGCGTTGTGCAACAGCTGCGGCTTTCTGCTTGGTGCAACAGACCGGTCAGCCAAGCGTTCCACGCTGGTTTTGCGCACTTCGGCGGAACCGCGTTAGAGATCCCTTGGGAAAATGAGGAATCGGAACAATCCCACCGGCTTTTAGAACCCAAGAGCCTAGACAGTAACTGGGGCGAATGCCAGTCGCAGATGAAGGTGCTGTGAGTAGGCGCTCCGTCACTAAGGATTCCAGGAAGAAGCAGCTTGTCAGTGATGAACGGGGGACGGGAGAGGGTACGGAAGGGTGTCACTGCTGAAACAGGCATGAAACAATGGCGTTTCCTTGCTACTCTGTCAGGTCGAGCTGCCCGTTGGCAGGGGTCTCACGGCTGAGCTGCTTCACCTCTGCCAGTGCAGCTACGGGCTAGTTGGTTTACAGTCCTCAAGCTGGCAAGCGTTACCGCCTAGGGGGGATGGGGGGCAGGGAGAATTAGGCTGTTAAGTAACTGTTCTGAACAGCCGTTCAGTTCTGTTCAGCTTCGCTGGCTGGCTCTGAGCTGCTGCCAGGGCATACAGGATTTCCAGCTGCGTTTTATCACTAACCATTTGGGAATTCTCTCTCAGCAGAAACCATCTAGCCAGTAGAAAGAAACCTCAAAAACCTCTCCCCTGTCGATAGGAATGGAGAAGAAAACACTTTTGATTCCCATTTCACCACTTAAAAAAGTTCACAGACAGCATGACGGTTACTCCCTTCCCGATTCTGTGATGCATTCACTGAGTGACTGCCATTACTGGATCCCCTGCTCCCCACCTGACGTGGCTGTGGGGCACCACAGCATGTACAGCTCCCACATAAACCAGATGTACAGCTCCCACATAAACCAGAGCAAACGACCTGCAAGCTCTCAAGACACACTGGCTAACCCCCAGGAAAAAAGCAACCAGCCACGCACCACACCAACCCGAAAACACCTACTTTCGTTCACCAAAACAGTCCCTGGGGCTGTACCACTGCGTAAGATTCTAGATCTTTGATTTCTTTTGCTTAAAAGCAGTAGCTGCTTGAATAGTTTTTCCAGTAAAGCAGCTCAGGGAGCGGGTGCTCTAGCATGCTGTGCTCAAATTAAGGCGTCTTTCCATGTGTAAATCCCTTCCAAGCAGAACTAGGTCATAGATATCTTCAGCCCCAAAAAGCATTTCAGTCAGCCACGCAGGAGAGAGGTTACGCTCACCACTCAGCTTGCTTCCATCAAGCTGCGGAGCTGATGGATCCCTCCGGAGCGTCAGCGCTGTACAGTCACAGCCTTGCCAGCTCCCAGCTGCGGCACACAGGGAGCGGAGGGAACTGCTGTTTCCTTCCGAGTACTCCCATCTCTGCCTCCGCGAAGAGGACGTAAACACCAATCCAGTACAAAACACCCAGCCCCTGTGCAAGAAATGGGGAAAGAGCCAAGGGAACTTCCAGCCGTAGGCCGAGAGGCCCTCTACACCTGAACCTTTTCACTCAGTGACACCGGCCTCCTGCAGCAGGGGAAGCAGCCCAGCAGGTACGGAAGGCGCCTATGAGAGGCCTCGCTGGCACAACACCAGCATGGCATCAGGTAGCGCAGGTGCAAACAACGGCCAAACCTAAAGTACACAAAAAATGAACTTCACGTCCTAAAGATGCCAAGGGACAAGTAACATCGGCCCTATGGTTTGGGAAAGGCTGGTTTGTAGGTAAGGATTACCAAAAAGTGGATCTGTTCCACAAAAGGAATTCTAGAATAAGCACCACTCGGGCTAGTACCATCCCTCACACACACACATTAGAGGTTTTTCCCTTTTGTAACACTATTAAAAGCCCTTTATCTCATTATTTCATTCCAGAAACTGTAGGCTTAAACAGCTTTTGAATTTGCTGCTGCAGTAAATGCAAAAGTGAAACCAGAAAAGCTTTTCCATGCTAACAAAATAGCCATAAAGTAAATTCACACCCCATCTATCTGCTTGGTGGATGCAAAGGTAGCCCAGCAACTGTTAACACCTACCCTGCTAGCAGCAGGAACCTCAACCTGGTCTTCAATTAATCCTGCAACAGTCCATCAGAATAATCTCACGCTTGAAGAGCAAAGCACCCTTCAGTGACCATTGTCATCAACCCCCTGAGGCCCAGATACGACATAAGATGGTGCTCGTTAACCGCAAGTCATCTAACGACTTGGCACCCGACAAGAGCAAGACAATACGGTGCTCTCCTGGAAGCAGAACAGAAACGAGCAGGAAAGGAAGAGCCAGTAGAGCTCATGAACAGAGCAGGCACGAGGGGCAGGACTTCACAGCACCTGTATTAGTTTTAAAACTGCTTTAAAACCTGATACATCATGCCTTAATGGCTCAGAGATGCAGTCACGCCCAAGGACCACAGCGGCCTACCTGCAGTGAGCTGATGACCCTCTGCTTCTTGTGTATGGTGTATGTACAGATCAAGTAGGCCTTTCAGATTTTTTTTAAGTGCTGGGGAATTTTACATACTATGAGCAGGTATGGTGGTTACTAAATAGTCTACAAAGCCTTAGCATTCCATACAGCAGCATTTAAGACATTTCTTTGTAACTTAAGGCATTTATTAGTGTGAAGTCGCAGCTTTCGGGTGGTGCTTTCGTAGGGTGCTCCAGTGTAACCTTATGACCAAAGAACTGAAGAGATCCATGGACCAATGCAACGCTATTGCTAGTAACTGGATTATTTCTGGCAGCTGCTTCCCAAAGCAAACCTTTTGCCACCCCCACCACTAATTTTACAGCCTGTACATTTTCAGTGCTTGCAATGGGTGACACTGCCAAGATGTGAGGCTAAAATGCAGTTCATAGGATTTCCATAAATAAAGCCAGTTATCTTTCACCTAATTTATTTAAGTTCCAATTTTTTCCAATTCCAAACAAAAGCTAAATACAAGTTTTAAACAGGTAAGCACTAGTTTTATCCAAAGGGAGCAGGCTTATGCAGTTTTACTCTGTAAAGTACTCAACCCTTAAGCAGAGCCTTCTTCGTCATCAAAACTATACAGTAGTCTTCCTTTTATCATTGCACAAACTTAAAATGTTCTGTCAGAACCAACTTTTGACACTCCAAACACTATTTTACATGGTTTTATAATGTCTATTCCAAAAGAAAAAAAAAACCTCAATGGGTTTTTCTTAAGAAATGTTTTAGAAACCAGTATTTCCTGCACAGTTCACCTGCAAGTTTACAAGTCTCAACTCTCAAGAAAAATAAAATAATCCTCTACTAACATTGTTTCTGCAGCTATTATTTTACTTTATTTTTAGCTGCTTTAGCAACTTCAGACTCCAGGTCTGCCTCATCTGCATAAATGCATCCAACTCAAAAGAATACTTTCATACAGTTATACAGCAACTTGGGGAAAGAGATCCGAAACCAAAGTGCCAGTAAACTCAGACGTGGCGCAGCAAAATAAAAGAGGCACAACATGCCCACACATTAAATGAGATGCTTTTTTTAAAGAAAGACTTCTTTCCCTCATTTACTTGCTATTGTAATAGCCACTTTTCTGTTCATTAAAATGAATGATAGTGCTCTTTGATACAATCATTAACAGCAAAGCTATAAGGCTTCTATACCCGTTACATTCACTTCTCACCCTCCAAATACTGATGGTTAAACATTAGAGATGTTAGGGGGCATGACCAGCACAAATGGGAACACCACCACAGATGATCACCTTGTGCTTTCGGATACACTTGTTTCAGTGTACAGTCCCTTCGTTTCACATTTTAGTAAGATGCTGATGCAGTGCAGAAGCGTGCAGAGCATCCTCTCTCTTTCTCAAGGTCCATGCAGAAAACATCTAAAAAAAATTGTAAAGTTCTGAGATACAAATGAGAAAAGAAATCCAGGATGATCAAGTTTCACAATGTATAGTGTTCTGAACATGAGTCCATTTCCTTCTAAATTCTGAAAGAATAAAGTGGTGAGGAAAGTGAAAATCCACTGCTGCATTCTGTGATCTTCCCCATTTTGCTGGCCAGCACCTTACTCTGGCATGTACGGACGGAGGTGATCCTCTACGGTACCAACCGTCCAGTGAGTGAGCTGCTCCTGCGGCAGGTACAGGCAGACGCTGCATAACTTGAAGATTGTAGCTTTGTTTTTTGGAGTCTAGAGGCAAAGAAAACCCAAAGAGAAGCTATTAAGCATGAAAGTTAACTCGAGATTAATAGGCAGACCCCCAGTATTAGCTTAATGCTGGCTGTGGAGGCACACCACAGACACTGAAACGCTATTCATCCGCATGAACAGCCTGAACTCAAAATCAGTCTGTGACCTCTAATGCCCAAAATACTTTCACTATTCTGTATATTCTTTACTTGAATAATTTCTGTAGTATCATCCAAATTGAGCCAGCTTTTTGTTTTTTCCAGAACATGGTTAACACTATTTTAGAATTTAATTTTTAATAAAAGAGCATTAAATTAATTCTACATGAACATATCTGCAGCCCATGGCTAGTTTTGCACCAGTGAACAGCACAGGCTTCCTCTGAAACTGCTGAAATGCAAGCGTGAGCACACCATCCACTTTTCTACTTGAGTATTTTGCAATAAAATCAC
This sequence comes from Eurypyga helias, assembly GCF_000690775.1. Lineage (NCBI taxonomy): Eukaryota > Metazoa > Chordata > Aves > Eurypygiformes > Eurypygidae > Eurypyga > Eurypyga helias. Next base: position 13,022 of record NW_010245963.1, read on the forward strand.
CGATGTTCCCGAAGGGGAAAAGGCATTTTGTGATTAAAACACTTATCAAAAACAAAAAGACAAAATAAGCTTGCCTGCAAGTGCTGTCTGTCAATGAAGAGAAACACTGACTGGTTAGGGTTGTTGACAACAATTCCAGTCTTGTCCTTTCGGCTCAGAACATGCAGAAACTGTTTTTCATAGTCACCATGATGAAATTCAAACTTGGCCTGCGTTGTGTGAGGGAGGGGAAAAATATTTATTAAGCTAAAGCTCACATTTCACCAGTTGATCTCCTTGGCTGTGCAGCTTTACAACCACTTTATTTCTTTCCTCACGTACGAAAAGCAGAAACTGGGGACAACAGTGACATAACCCGAATCTTAGCCCAATTTAAAGAATTCCCTAGTTCCATTCTGTCACCACAGACATCAGTCACTGCAAAGATGTATTAACAATTCAAAGGCACAACTTCAACTGCATATATAAAAAAAACCCCCAGGTTTAGCCTGTTCTGTCAGAACAGCCCTGTGCATCAACAATACAGCACATTTCTTCTGGTAACTTGGTATTATTGCAGAATCTGCACAGAAAATACACACAACATTGCTCAAAAATCCAAATGTAAACACCTAAGCTGGCTACTGAAAAAATATTTTAAAATGTTTGTTTCAAGACAAAATTGTAACGCAAGAATTCCATCCATCTCAGATCCTCTCCCACCTGACAAAACACAGCAACTCGGGATCCTCACAGAACCTTAGTGACACCGTCACATTTAGCCAAAGGTTCAGTTGTACTAAGAGCCACGTCTGATCCGCTTCTACAAATACTAACACAATATATGTATTTACACATACATGGCATTTGCCAAGGTCCTTCAGATGCTTAAGTTTTGGAAACGCTAGTATAACAGTGCATAAAGACAGGAAGCAGAATGTGACATTCCAAACGCTGACTGCTTTATAAGGAAAAACAGCCAGCATACCTTCCAACATGCACAGAAGTCACGCACCTTATCAACTAGATGGTTCAAAACAACAAGTATTTATCCTTCCCTCCAGGTGTAAATTACTTACTGAAGTTAAGAGAACAAAACCAAATACCTGAACAGGCCTAAAGGGTTCATCAGATCCCTTCCACCGAGAAAACAGGAGACAGACTATCTTCTCAATATCATTACGAGGCCAAAGAATGAAGTCCATCTCCTGGGTACAGCCAATCACATCCTGTAAGTAGTAAACATTCCCTCCGTTAGGCAAAGACACAGATAAGCAACTTATCTGTACAGGAACGTAATTAAAAGTGGCACTTAGGACCATGTTTGTGTAATTTTCCGTTTGTGCTACTCACAGCACAACTAAAGTTTTCCTTGCCCTCCATTAGTATCAGTACCCATTTAATATAAATTCCAGCTTTAAGAAAACGTTAGCAAAGATCACCTGCCTTCCAATATCCATAAAAGAAAACCACTTAGCTGTACAGCACTGCAAGAATTAACTCATGCCTACTGAAGGACAAGGATGGCAAGAAGGTGTAATTCCCACGGCATATCTGAATGAGACAGATGAAAGGTGAAGCTTGAGCACTACATGTTTAAACAGTTCCAGAACACATAGGCTGTCACCCTGGGCCCCAAACACACATGCCTTCAGAACCCTTGTGCAGTAGAGAAGTCAAGAAAATAAAGCCAACAGGATTAGCCTTTCCATTTACAGTGCAAAGGGCAGGTGTTGAAAACAAACTGCAGTTCAGCAAGCAGAAAGAGTAACCTTACCCTGCGCATAGACTGGTAGCGGGGTGCGTGAAGCTGTACTACATCCTTCTGCAGAAGCTCTAAGGAACTTTCCAAAGAATAGCTGGAATCCCGCACACCTTTCAGGATATTTTCTTCATAATTATTAGTCATGACTGGTATCACTTCAGACACTTCAAAAAGCGCTGACTTCTTCTTCTAAAAAAGAAAAAGCACAGGTTACATTAAGAATGCAGTCCTTTCCAGGAAATTACAGGTAACAGTTATTTCAGAATTTGTGATTTTCTGTTAATGTACAACGTGTGCATCATACGTTAAGAGCTGTAGGTAAACATTAACAGAACTGCCCTTTCCTCAAGTAGGATACATGACATCGGGCTGACCAAGAGCCCCCTGCAAGCTTCTCTGTGCTGATCAACTAACACTTTTTCCCTTCGCAGTAATTTTAAGTTGGCCTTTTAGGAAAAGCTGTCTTCCGTGCCACATTTGTTAACAGTGGGTGATCAACCTGAAGTTAGCTACAAGTCATACCCTCCTCAAAGAAGGGCTATTTTAATTTGCTATTTTAACCTTCATCCTCAGAAGAAGTATTTCCAGTATCTTTCAAGCAAGGCCAAAACATGATGAGGAATGTGGAAGAACAGTTTTTGCCGTTTTTGTCAAAGCTGTATGCCTGCTTCCAACAGCTTGCTAATAGCTCATGAGCAGTCTTGACCTATTTAAGAACTACATGACAGACAAAGCGTATCTTACCAAATAACCCTCTACACCCCCCTGTCAGAACATACAGGTAACAGGCAACTATTTGCTGACTGAGCTAGGCTGAGCTACACTCCTGCTTTAAGTGAGCTTGTACTGGCTGGACGTTTTCGGGTCACTGTGATATAAGCACAGTTTTTATAGGATTTAAAACAGGCATTTGCAACAATTTTCTTCAAAGCCACCAGAAAGTGGCATTAATGCTCCCACTAAAGCCATTAAAATGACATCATCTAAGAAAATCTAATTTTTACCACAGCTTAAACATTCATATTTCTCTTTACTATGAGACAGTCCCAAGAAATTACATCCCACTGGATCCACCTCTGTTTACAGATGAACAAAAGCAAATTGAACTTCGGAATTTATGGAAATATTTCAACATAAAAGTTGAGAGTTTGTTAAAAATATATTTGAGGGGATTAAACAATTTCAGTGCTCATCGACACTCATTTCCTGCATTACGTACTCTGCTGCCATTTACTTCGACCCTCTCTTCCTCGTCATTTGCTCAGCACATTCACCTCCTACAAGCACCTATTTCACCTTCTGTGGGCGGGTGCTCTCCCACAATTCCGGGTCCGTGGGGAGCTGTAGAAACACTGGGAGGCTCCCCAGCCTGGCCCAAGGAGGCAACAGCCGGCAGCTGACAAGGCAGCCAAGCAAAGGAGAAGCTTCCTCTTCACCCTCCCCGCTCCCCCTCAAAATGGCAGCAGGGGTTTCACGCTCGGGCCATGTCAACACTGCCTTTTGCAACTCCTCCCCTCAACTGCCAGCTTCTCCCTTCTGCTTTAACCCGCAGCAGCTTCAGCAATCACGCCAGTCAGTGATTCTCCCTTTTCAACTCCACCGTTCGCAGCCAACAGTTACGCAATTCAGACCCCAATGACAGTATTAACACCAAAAAATATTCACCTAGTAGAGAAGTTGCCAGCAAAGCATTTAACAAGGCACTGGTATCATCTGCGTGGCAAAGCTTACAAACACAGCCAAAGCCAACATGACAAGCATGGACTACATAAATATTAGAGCAATTAAAAAAGTTAAAGTCAATGGAATCTCTTAGGGATAAGCAACAAGATGCAATCAGGCAGCAAGATTCTGCAGGGCAGGGCTGTCAGGCACCACAACAGGCAAGGCAGAGAAACGTTAACACGTTACCTTGTCTTTGAACACAAAGGCAATGTACATCTTGAAGTCAAACTGGTCAGCTAAAGATTCTTTTTTCTTTCTAAGCTGAGCACGAAGTCTGTTCAGAGCTTGTTTCTTCCGGGAGTTTGGGTCCCCCATTTTTGTAATACAGGTGGTACTAAAAGCCTTTGGAAACTGTTGCTAAACTATGGGCACCTTTTCGTAAGACTCAAGTACAACAGAAACAAGTCGTTTTATTCCTGCCAACACGACTGAACAGATAAAACGCGAATGTAACCCAAAAACCACACCTCAGGCTGTATTTTACGCGATATCGGAGGGGTCAAGAAACAAAGTAAGTAGCTGTCCAGCCATGGCTGGGCCAGAGGTTTTACAATAAACCAAGAAAAAACCCCTAAGATTTTTTTAAAGAAAAAAAAAAAAGAAAAATTTGAACTGTTTAGCTGCAGGAATAACTGGGTAAGAAGAAACAAACCCCAAATCTTATCACAATTTATGTGTACAACAAAAAGCAACTGGCACGAGCCCAATCCATGGGGGGGTATTTTTGCTCTGCTTACAAAAAAAGAAAAAAGCTGAAATTACAAATTGCGTTTTACCCCAGCCAGATTCATGACTCTACTGATTATTATCCTCAGCTTTCCCCTATTGCTAAGTTGCCCGTCTTTTGCTTTTTCTCTCTCTTTAGAATTATTACACTTGGTGGAGAGCAGAGAAAAGGGTGCGAAGGAGGAGCGCACAACCCGGGAGAGACGAGATTTCTCTGCCAACAACAAAATCAGCTACAGACGACAGAGTGCTGGTTTGCAGGGGAGCAAAGAGAAAAAACAGCCGAGTCATTTCTAACTTCATCCTGCTCATCATCAGGCACATCACTGCCCCGAGGCTACCGCCGCCCAAGAGAAGAGGGATCATGATGGCCATAGACGAGGGGCGGGCAGGGGTTCGAGGGTCAGATATTATCTCACCTAGAGACTAAAACCCAAACCAGCGCCCCAGAGCCGGGCTCCTTGACCAGTGGGAGAGCCCTACATCCCCCAACCCCTCTCACGCTCCCTGGGCTGCTGGTCGCCGGGGGGGTCCCGCTCTCCCTGCGCTCGTCGCGAGCACGGTCAGCCGAGGCTGCGCATGGCCAACAGCCTCCCCTTCCCCTCGGGCCTCTCCCCACGGCGGAGGCTGCAGCGGGGACACCCGCGCTCGCACGGCCTCTCCCCTCTCACTTCATGGTCGCGACATGCGGCGTTTCGCTCCTGCTTTTCTCGCAAAACAGGTTTTCCGTATCAAATCTTTTTT
>NW_010245964.1:0-1741 GCF_000690775.1 Eurypyga helias
CATCTGCCTGTTCCCTGGGGAGTGGAGGATGTCCCTTTCCCACAGCAGCTGCTCCCAGGGCCCAGCAGAGCCGGTGGGCAGGGGACCCGCAGACCACCCCCAGCACTTTGCGACGGCTCCTCGCATCCGCTATGGCCCCCATCCCAGGCTGTCCCCTGTGGGACCCATTGCTGCTCGCCTGCAAAAAAGCCGCGCCGCCCCGCATCCGCTCTGGCCCCCATCCCAGGCTGTCCCCTGTGGGCCCCATGGCTGCCAGCCTGCCTCGGCCACACGCAGCCCAGCTGGCCCATGGCAAGCCACCAGCAGCCACAATACCGGCCGGGACCCCCCGCACCGCCCCAGCTTCCCAGGCATGCTGCCTCGGGAGCCGAGTGCTCCCTGAGCCCAGGGTGCCCAATAGCCACTTTGGCACTCGGAGGACTTCCCTGGGAGGGGGGGAGCAGTTTGGGCCCCATTCCCAGCCCTGCAAGGGAACAATCCTTCCCCAGGCTGCAACGGAGCAGTGGGAGGCTGTGCCATCCCACCCCAGGGGCTGCAGCAGCTCTTGGGAGCAGCAGAGGACTCAGATGAGCACCATCTCCCCTCCCAAAAAGGATGGGAGGCAGCAGAGCCGCTCTGCCCAAGGGCATGGCGACACCTCACCTCGGGACAGTGGGCTGTGCAGGAGCTGAAGAGCCTTCCCTGGAAAAGCAGAGGGCAGGTGATGCTGCCGGAGGGCACCGTGCCGGGCCGGTTCCACCCCGAGCACCCCATCAGCACTGCACACCCACCCGTTCCTACCTGCTCGAGGCTTGCCGCCACTTGCAGAAACCCAAGAGGAAAGCGCAGCCCTCCGCTTCCTCCAAACCCACGTAAACAAGTGCCATGGGGCAGAGGACCTGCCTGTGACCCCCCCACCAAGCCCCAGGGAGGGCAGCTGCCGCTGAGCTGGGCAGAGCGGGGCGCTGGGTGCGACGCAGGCAGACCCCTGTGGGAAGCCACTGTCACTCCAAGAAAACCAGGTGACAGAGAGGAGGGCCTCAGAGTTTAATCGGGGGCTTCCAGTTGTGCAACGTACAAAGGATGAGCAAAAGGGAGGACACGGACAATGACCCTTTTAAAAAAAAAAAAAAAAAAAAGTCATGTAGATTTTGAGAAAAATAAAGATTCAAGATTAACCCCAGCCCCGTACCGTAAAAATCCTCTGCATGTACAATGATTGTTACTATATACATGTTTAAAAAGAGGTGCCCACAGCCTGGAGCGCAAAGAGCGGCGCCGTAGCTGTGCTTGGTGGCAGGGGAATCCATAAAGTGTTTGGGTTTTAAATTAAAATATAAATAGGAGCGTACAGCGTGCCGAGAACTGAGCGGATTATATCCTCCTCCGCCCAGGGTCAGAGCGAGCAGGATCAGCCCCTACCAGGTACAGCAATAAACCTTCATGTGTCCGAATTCCCAGCCTGCCGGGCGGGACGGGCGGCCCAGTTTGGGCACCGTGCCGCCGCTACATCCCGTTCTTCACCAGCTCGTGGATCCCGTCCTCGTCGATGATCAAAGGTGTGCGAAACTCTCGGCCCTTCACGTATTTTTCCAGACCCTACGGGAGGACGAAGCAGCTCATTAGGGACGCGCCACACGTCACCTCCGTTGATCTGGCTGAGCTGCTCACAGGTGGCTCCAGTCCCCTCCCGCGCGAGCGGCGTGGGGGACACTGCCCTGAAAAGCTCCCCAGTGAATTCAAGGCACACTTTTGTGGCTTG
>NW_010245964.1:1788-2688 GCF_000690775.1 Eurypyga helias
GGCGCCCGAGCTCTGGAGAGCCAGCACTCACTTCTCCTCCGTAGGAGATGAGGGGAGAAATTTCACACTGGATGGGCAGGTCATTCGCATCCTTCAAGCTGCAGGGAAAAGCAGAAAGTCAGGAGGATTAGCCCGATCCCGCCAAGGGATGCGGATGGGGCCCAGAGGTCTTGCAGATGCCAGCGCGGGGGTCAGCGGTCTGGGGCACCGGTGGCTGCCGGCCCACACGGACCCCACCAGCGCAGAGCTGCCCTGGGTTAGTGAAGCCTTGCGTGCTCTCCACGGAGGCGCGAGCTAAGGTTTAGATACCAGCAGCGGCCGAAAGGGGAGAGAGCTTTCGAGGCGGCTTTGGCGAGAACCCACGTGTGCAACTACAGCGGCGCTGACGCCCCTGGCCTGGACCACAGCCCACCTATCTCGGATGCTGCACGCAAGCTGGTACACCTTCCTCCTCCTCCTGCATCCTTGGGGGGATGAGATGCACTCGCAGCACCTTCCCGTCGGGCTGCTCACAACAGGTCTCTCTTTCAACACACTCCTTGTTTAAAGCATGACCCGAGGACACAGGTAAGCCTGTCTGCTCACACAGAAATAATGCCCGGGGTGCTGCCCACTCCTCCTGCCTTCGCCTCTGAGATCCACCGTCCCAGCTCCTCCGTTCCGCGGGCGAGGATAACGCAGACCCAGACAACAGCCTGACCCCGGGAACAGCCGCAGCAGCTGGGCAGGGGTCTGCACGGGATCCCTGACCCCACTCCTGCTGCCACCAGCCTTCTGTAGGACCCCCTGGATGCTCTCTAGATCCAGCCGGCACGTAAGCCAAGCCGGAGGGTGCAGCCGAGGGACCACAGCAGCACCCCAGGCTGCCCCGTGGCACCCACACGCCACCGCAGCCGGCCA
>NW_010245964.1:2733-8007 GCF_000690775.1 Eurypyga helias
CCTTGTCCCTGCTGCCACGCTCAGCCCCCTCCTGTCCCAGCTGCGAGTAAATAAAACGCACCCGCCCTAACCCAGCCCTTGCACTTGTGTTTGCCGTGGCGTCGGGTGCATTTCAAGGTAATACTTTAAAAACATATCCATTAACTAGCCATGAAGGGCGAGGGTAGGAAAACCACATCCTTTATCCTACAGGAACTAGTGCGACGGCCTCGGTTATAAGCCTGAAAGCACTCGGAGGTTTGAATTCCAAGCAGAGACCCCAGGTGTATCCCACCAGAGAAGACAACTTCTCCTGGGGGGGAGGAGGTAGTGAGCTTGCTGAGGCAGCAAGTCATTAGCACTCACCAGCTCTAAGTCCCAGCGGCACAGCCGGGCCCTGTGCCTACAGAACACGCTGCGATTACACAAGTCGCTTCAGCACTTCCGTCAACTTTCCCGGTTACTTCTGTAAACTTCCAAGCACGGAGCCAGGGGTTTTCCCTGGTGTCAAGGTCTGAATCTTCAAAACTCAAGAGCTGAAGTCCCACAGAGCCCAGCTGGCCGCCTACGCCGAGATTTGCACAGGCTACATCAAAGCCTGCGTGACATTTACTTCACGTTTTTAATCCCGTTGCGATGTGCCTGGCAGACACCCGGAGATGACAGCCGTCTCCGGCTACGGGACCGGCCAGGAGCAGTCCAGGCTGCCTACGCCACAGCGTGACGAACACGGGAGTGTCACCACAGGGACGTGCCAACGCGTTTCCCAACAGCACCCCGCCCGCAGGGTGACCTTTGGGGGCTCCCCTGCGCCAGCGGCACGAGCCCCTTCCGGTTATCCCCGCCGGCTGCTTCTGCGGAAAGGAGCCCAGGAGGGAGCAGACGCTGCCCACCGCCCAGCACCGTGTAAAGCGGCGTCCGTGGGGTCCCGTAGCAAGACATGCCCAGCTCCCAGCATGCGGCCCCCAGCCCCCCCCGGCCCCGTTAGTCACTACGGGGGCCCGCTCACCAGCGTGCGCCCGCGGCAGCCTGGCGCCCTGCTTGGCCTACAGCCCATTAGTACCTAAGCACAGCCCCGCCACCATGCACGCTGCACGGTATAGTTACTTGTCATTGACATCTGCCGGGGTGGCCTCTGACCTTCCGTTTGTGACGCTACGTGGGAATAAACAAGGGTTAGCAAGGGCAGGGGGGAAACAGAGCAGAACGAGTCTGGGGTTTGCTGTTCTCCAAACACAGGAAGCGGGAAGTCTCTCGGTTGAGGGATAACGTGACCCCAGCCTGGCTCTGCTGGCGTGATTGGGCTTTAGGGAGCCACCTGCATGGGCAACCTTGGCTGTGCAATGGAGACAGGTTCACAGCAATTGAATTAAGAAAGAAAACTCCTGCCAACCGAGTGAGCACCCCTCCTACAGGTCCCACCCAGCCCTGCCCCACAGACCACACAGGAGAAGGGACACGCAGCTGGTCCCCCCAGCAGTGCTGGTTTCAGGAGCGCTGAGCTGGAGAAGGGCTGGAGACTCCCCGGTGTGTTTTACCCATCCCAAAAAGGACGCGGGAGCGCTGGGAACAACAACTCACCGAGGGATGGCGGGGATGCGCGTGCCGTTTTCATCCACGAAGTGCCCCCCCGCATTGAGAACCCAGCAGTGGTGCAGGGACATCAAGGCGTGTCGGGCTGTAGTGGGGTTGTCCTTGCCGTTCTGGCTGTCTGCGTTCTTCAGGGGAGAGAACTCGTCCTCGCGCAACACCTCGTAGACGACAAACCTCCTGAGGGGAACAGGGTGCAAGAGGGTCAGGTTTGGGAAACGTGCCTGCTCCCTGTCACCTTGGCTTCATCCCTGCCAGGATGGCTGAGCCGGAGCCACGGTCCCCCCACAGCCACACCCATGGGGGACAGGAGGATCTGGGTTGTAGGGGCCTGCCCCTCCTGCTGCTCATGTCCCTGCTCATCTCAGGGCACAACTGTCCACCACTGCTGAACAGGGTGGCATCCTCTCCCCACCCGGGGGCATCGCCAGTGGGCACAGCCCTGGCACCCCCTCAGTGGCTCTCAGAGCTACCCGAGGGACAGCCAGCAGCCTGCTCCGCGCAGAGAGAAAAGGGCTTACTTTGAAAACTGGAAGATGTCAAAGACAAACTTTTCCATCTTGATCCCATTGGGCTTCTCCGGTTGGATCAGCTGCCCTGTAGTGATGTCCACATGTGGGATCTTCTTCTCAGCTACGTGGTGCTGCAGCTGCGGTTCATAAGTGCTGCAACAGGCCAGGAAAGAGCCGTCACTCACTCGAGCGAGCAGGGCACGTCTCCAGCCCCCCGGCTCAGACACCGCTGCGGCAGGACAGCCGCTCTGCCCTGACCATCGCCCCGAGGCAGGGGCTGATCATCCCCACAGCAGCCAGGAGACGGCCCCACACGCCTGCACTCTGGCAGCAGCAGCCGGCGATGGCCAGGGAAAACCTTATCTCAAGGAAGGGACCGTGCAGAGAGGTGAGGGTCAGGCCATGCATGCCAGGACCATACCCCACAGGCCTCATCCCAGCACGACTGCAACAGCTGGAGCTCAACCAGTGGAAAGCAAGGCACAGGCAGCCGGGCAGAGGGGTCTGCTCAGCACCGGCGTTCCTCTTCCGGAACGCTGGCGGCACCCCAGCAGGCCCTTACTTCACTACATCCTTCAGGAAGGCGGTGGTGAAGTAGTGATTGGCGATGTTGCCGGCGTTGAAGAGCAGCCGCCCGTCCGGGCCCCGTTTCTGGGCAGTGGCCAGGGATATCTCGCTGTACTCCACCACCTGGTAGACGCCATCCACTCGGCACACCACACCGACCGGCTCCGTGGGGTTGGTCTTCTCCACCACCTGCCCAAGGGAAGCGTCGTCAGGGAAATGCCCCACACTTCAAATACACCCCCCTTGAATCTAGCAGCCCCCACAGAAGTTTTTCCCTGTGCAGAACAGCAGGGATAGTGCAGGGATAGGGATGCTGGAGCGCTCCCCTCCCAGGGCCTTCTGCTAGCAACGGTGACCGGAGGAGGGTGAGATGGCAGGGTGGGGTGACAGGGTGTCAGGCACACCCTGAGGGCACGGGCAGGATCTGGCACCCAGCCCACGTGCGGCTGGCAGAGGGTACGGATATTTTTAGCACCCAGCCTGCGCATGAACAGCCAGCTTGCCAGACACAAGCAGGAACCTGCTGACTCAGCAGAGCCATCCTCGCACACCTGACCTCCCTCCTCTTCCTCACACCCCACACACGCCCCTCTTGTCACAGCCCCCCCCCAGCAAATCCCTACCCGTCACTGCCACCATGACAGCGCAGCACGCAGGGACGCAGGGCTTTCTCCTTTCTGCATGCTAGGGTTTATTTCCTCCTTCTCTGGCTCAGGACAGAAGGAGGAACTGCTTTCCCTTTCCCAGCTTGCTCTTTACAAGCTTTAGGGCCAGCAAGCCCTCTCACCTGTTTGCCAGAGCCGAGCCCAATGCAAACACAATCATACCGACCTTTTGGCTGTTAATCCAGCCTTTAAGTAAAGCTTTGGGCATGCAACGTCCTGCCTGCGAGACCTGGGGCTGGGCTCAGCGTCAGCTGTACCCGCCGTGTCCTGGTCTGGTGTCCAGGATGTCACAGCTGGGGACGGCTGGCAGCCCGTGGCAGGGATCCCGGCTGCCTGAGCTCCCCGCAGCTGCCCGGACAACAGCTGCCCAGCCCCGTGGGGCTCCCCGGCAGCTCTCACCCCAGAGACGAGGGGCGCTGGGGACCCTGGGGCCAGCAGGGACACGTCCCCGTACAAGACAGGAGGGGAGAAGTGCCAAGCAGGGTCAGTAACGTCCCACATCTCCTGGAATGCCAGACCCAAGGGGCAGGTGGGGCTCTGCATGCTTCACCAGCAAGCTCCCGGTGCTTAGTTATCCCTCCTAGCTGTGACAAGCCGGCAAAGGAAGGGTGAAGACTCAGGAAAGCCAGGCAAGGAGCAGGAGAGACCCCACCCTGCTCCAGGGAATTGGTGCCTGCAATCCCTCAGATACCTTTGCCCCGCAGTCTGCTCCCTTCTCCAAGCAGAACCCAATGAACCGGGGGTCAGCCACTTTCACCAGGATGTTGTCCACGCAGTAGACATGGACGCTCTGCACACCCCTCCGCTCCATGTCGTCCATGATGCCGTGTGCCCCCAGGGCCCGGTACAGGCCCCCGTTGCCATCTGGGAAGGAGAAATGCAAGCGTCAGGGATGTAGCAATGCCTGGCTGTCCCGTCAGCCACCCACGCTCATCCTCCCTCCCCACAGAGCTAGGGTGGAGGGTCACTGGCCCAGGCGTACCCCACCCTGGTTCTCCCTGCCAAGACACCTCCCAGCTGGGTCACCCGTGGGCCACGTCACACGGTGGGACTGCCCTACGCAGGCTTCAGCTCCCAAACTTTGTCCATAGCACCACGTCTTGCCCCCACACACCCCTCCTGCCAGTCCCCAGCCACCGACCTGGCGCCATGGCGATCTTGCCCTTCTCTTCAAGGAGGATTTTGCCATCAAACCCCAAGGCAGGCAACATGCCCTGCTGGAAGAAGATGACGTTTTCCTTCTTCAAGCCAAAATAGCGATGCTTCAGGAAGAACTCCTTGGTGGACTCCATAGTCCGGCCGCTTGTCATGATGTACCTGTCGCAGCGCAGAACAGACACGATGAGCAGGGAGGAGAGGCAGGGTCTCACACCCCTCATCCCACTTTAGCCTGCAACACCCAAGGTGGGCTTCCTCCCCCATCAAACACTTAGAAGGATCTGACCTGCTGTGGTCCCACCCCTCCTTGCAACAGCCATCTCCGAAAATTCCATGCCCTGTGCAGGGGGGGGACACCCAGCAGCCAGCTCCTGCCGTGACACCAACCTCCTGTGCACGGCACTGCCACAGACCCTCGCCTCCCAGTCCCCTGCCTTGCGCGACTGCTGTCCCAGGCATCAGGCTGGCCACAGGAGACACATCCCCATGGGCTGCGGGGTTGAACGTGGTAATGTGGGATCTGCTCATGCCACTCTCCGGGCGCTGACCCACTAACTCCAACAGGCTATGCCCCCAACAACAGCCCTGGTGTCAAGGCGGTCTATGCCAACACAGGGGCCCTTGGCCTGCCAAGGGGACCTGCATCAACCCACGGGTCCTTGGCCTGCTCACACCAGCGGGATCCACACCAACCCACAAGATCTAGACCCACCAAGGCCAACCAACACTAACGGGACAATGCCAACCCATGGGTCCTTAACCCACAGGCTAATGCCAACGGGGTTCTGCCAACCCCAACCGAC
>NW_010245965.1:0-4004 GCF_000690775.1 Eurypyga helias
GAGGCGGCGGGGCCGGCCGAGGGGGGCAGCCCCCGGCCTCTTCCCCTTGTGTCAGCCGAATTCCCTGCCTTTCCCTGCACATTCCCAATTTCTTTACTAAACGTGGTGCCCCTCAAACGCCTGGCGGAGGCCGATCGCCTCAGCGAGACCCATCCTCGGGCGAAGCAACCCGATATTCCTCCGGCTGGGCTGTGAGGGAAAGCACGGAGAATTAAGGGATATATTTATTTTTAGGAGGCATTCCCCTCTTCTCTTTCTCCTTTCACCTTCTTTCCCAGTGATAAATCACCAAGGTCAATAAGCCGCCTTGGCAAACAGGACAACCTCTGAGAGAAATACCTTTTATTTGTAATAAACCCTTTCACTTAGGGGCTCTAACGCACACTCCAGCCAAATCAAGATGTAACGTAAGCCGCTTGAAGCCGGGTCCGGATGAAAATAATTCATTTGCCTGAAGCAGGGCTGCGGGAGGCTGGGTCGCTGCCGGAAAGCCGGGCTGTAAAGCGTCACAGCCCCGCTTCCAGCCACGCGCCCTCCTCTATTTTCAGAAATAGGGTGGGTTGGTTTTTTTACCTTTTTTTTTTTCCCCCCCTCCCTACTTTTCAATACCCCAGCGTATGGTCTGCAGCTCGGTAGCACGCTTGCGTAACCGGCTGTGGCGATTTTGCCTCACGTTATTAAAAATAAACCGCGGCACTGGGCGTTTTGGTTTTGCAGGAAAAATATGGGGGGAAAAAAGGGAATAGAAGACTGCGTATTTATTCTTTTTGATATATGTACATCACACCTGCGCTGTAGAATGACGCTGGAGAAATTCCAGGCTTGGGCTGCTCCCAGAGTAATCCCATATGGACACACCCCTTGCCCTTAGCAGGGTCGGACCCCTTTGCCTTTAAGAAACGTTTGGATTTTTAGGTACTCAAGGATGGGAAAGTACAGGAGATGTGTCCGAGCGCTCCGTGGGGAAGGACGACGTTGCAGCAAGCCAGCTGGGAAAGGGCTGCAATTAACCCGCTCAACAAAAGGAAAAAGCCAGTTTTCCTTCAGCCCTCTCCATCCCGTTTGGAAAAAAAACCACCAAAATACGGTCAGCGCTAAGCACCCAACCCTCATCCCAGCGCTTTTTCCAGCTCCGGCCTCAGTTTCCCCTCCTGCAGCGTTCCCCGCTCGGCAGCCAGCTCCTTCCCGGCCCCTCGGAGGCGGTGATGGCAGAGCTAAGGCACGCGAGGAATCCAGCTCCGCTCTCCCTCTGCTTTTTTTGCATTTCTCACGACCGGCCAAGGGGGTGGGATGCCGGGGAAACGGCTCCTTTTTCCTTGCACCACGCCAAAATCTTCCGCTCACAAACAACACCCCCAAAAAGGCCTTATTTGTGACCAAGCAACACTTCAACCGCCTATTTAAAAGCGCTCCGGCCGTGCCCCTCAGCTCCTCCGTAAATCTGAAAGCTTTTAACGGCCAGGCTGTCCTCGAGTTCCGAGAAGGAGAAGCCTTGTGGGTTTTTATGAGAGACACCATCGTCTTCCTGGGCTCAGACCGGGCTCGCAGCGGGCAACGCTGTCGAATGACTGCCTTTTGCTGGGAAAGCCCGTGGAAATTTTATCCCTGGGGGCCGCACCCAGCCTGCAGTGAAGAAATATTTGCATTTGCTTCTCCTTGGAGGGCAGCCAGGTCCCTCCCCGCTCTCCTTGGCCTGCCGAGAGGGATTGCAGGAAGAGACAGGCTTATTGCAGCGGCCCAGGGAAGGGCAGGGCCCGGCGGGAGCGATTCGGGGGGCGCAAGATCCTCTTTGCCCTTTCGCACCCCCGCTGGGACGAGACGAGAGACCTCGAGAGGGTTTTACACCTTGGGTGGTCTCGGGGGGGGGCTCTACAAGCCTTTGGGGGACTCCCGGGGCAGGAGCTTGGTATGGCTCCGCCGTGCTTTGGTTTGCGCAGATGGTGCTTGCAGAAGCGCTCGCGACGGGGCGAGGAGCCCAGGGACGGGCTGAGGCATCGCAGCTGACGCGGGCTTGCTCGGCAGCAGGATGGGAGCCAGCTCCCGCAGCCTCACCCCTGTGAAATCTCCTCCACGCGCACTGGAAATTCCAGGTCCTCCCTGGGGAGCACGCAGGGCTGTGCTTTTCAGGCTTAGCAACGCTCCCCAGGCCTCAGCTCCTAACGCTTTTCCCCTTATCCGAGGAGAAAACGGCTTAAATCAGTCTTTTATTATCTTGTCTCCACATCCATCCATCCCTGTCCCTCATCACCCTCCGCTCCTGGAAAAGCACACCAAATCTGTCCGCTTCTGCATCCCCCCGCCGCACCGCCAAACTCTCCAGCTGCGCCTTGTCCTCCTTGCCCTCCGGCACCTTCCCAAAGGCTCCGTGTGGATAAAAACCTTCCCCTGCCTGCCTCCTGGCACAGCACTCAGGGCCCATCCCGGCTTGCTCGGCGTGGGAACACCCAGCTCCTTCCCGCCGTTAGCTCCGCAGGGGGATGGCGTAGCTGGCTGAGCACCCGCCGGTGCCGCGCCGAGGGTTTAGGCCGGCGTGCGGTGCAACACCCATCCAGAATCCCGCTCAGCGTCGGCATTTCCGTCCTCCCCGAGAGCTTTGCTTGGAAAAATACCCACGTTGAAAACAAACAGGCCACCCTTTGCTCTCCGCGGCTTCCCCTCCCCGCTCCCTCGGCCACCGCCAAGTCCGCCCACGTCTTTTCTACGGTTTTAGCATCGTTTTGCTGCCCGCTTTTTCCCGCAGGGCCGAGAGCCGTTGGAAAGCGTGAGCCAGCTTAGAGCACAGGGCTTCTCCGGCGTGGGACGCGGGCTGCCCACCCAGCCGGACCCGAAGCCACCTACGTCAGGCGGCGGGGAGGACGGCAGCTTCGGCATCCCGCGTGTAGCTAAGCTGAGCGCGAGTTACGGCCGGGCTGACGGGCTTTAGACGCGCGTTAACGAAGAGTCAACTCGCGGGCTGCGCGGCTGGGGAGGAAATCGTTAGGGGGGCGGCGGGGTTAATCACGCAACGCATACGTTAACCCTTTCATTCATAAATACAGCGCGGGAGAGACGCCGCACGCGACCCTGAGGCTGCTTGGGGTTTCTTTAGCAGCTCATTTTCCCCACGAGGAAAGCGTTAAAACATCATCTCAGCTGCCTTTGCTATTTTCTGCTCTCGGTTTGTGGCTTTTTAAGCCCTTTTCGGTTCAAAGGAAAATCCCAGTTTGGCTGCCGCCCCCTCGCAAACAAAACCGCTGCTGACATCGGCCACACGGATGTCGGCCACGCGGAGAAACGGTCTGATTTCTGCTGGTTTGGGGGCTGGGATGGAGCAAAGATAATAGCGCTCCGTCGCCGGAAGCTTTTATCTTGGATAACGTGCAAAAACGGGGCTGGTGGCTGTAGAAGAAACAGCGTTTAGCTGGAATTTTTCCGCCTGACAGGAGAATTCATGCTCCGGCTGCCCTCTGCCGGCTCCGGGGCTCGGTTGAGAGGGAAGCCCAGGGAGCACGGGTGCCAGCAAAACCAGCCAACCCCCCAGCAAACACCCTTTCAGCAGCGCTGCGGCACAAAATCCCAGATCCGGCCCCAAAAAACAAACCCGACCCTGCACAACAGCAGTGTCCGCCCAAGCGCCGGCACCCGGAACGGGCCGCGTTAGCGCTCCCAGCGACCCGACTCTCGCTCCAAGACTCCGACCGAGTGGGCACCCGCTCTCCGCGTCATCTCCGCGTCATCGCGGGGAGAAGCACCCAAGTGAAACCCCAAGGGGGCTCAAGAAGAAAGATAAAAAAAAACACCCAAGGAAACCAAATCTCGGAAAAGGAGTTTAAAAAAAAATGAAATAAGGGAACAAAACCTCAGCCCTCGGCCCTGCCATGCGCGGAGCCATGCCGGGATGCCGCGTCTGCACCTCTCCGCCCGGCCAGCCCGGCGGGACGGCATCCCGGGGGCGTTTCGGTGACGAAAACTCCGGTCCCGCAGCTCTTTGGGGGCGCGGTGGGCACCCGGGACAGGCTGCGGGA
>NW_010245966.1:0-34922 GCF_000690775.1 Eurypyga helias
CTACGAGCGAGCGGCGTTCCCCATTCCCACCCTGTCGCAACCAGGGATTTCTGGTTTTCAGGGCAGTGGTGGAACCCATGGCAGCCCGCTCCCTGGCACGCTGCACCTTTTTGGGAGCCCTGCGCCTCCGAAGGTTAAACCAGTCGATATTTCTTTCTGGAATTTTCCTAAATGTAGCCAAAATGGCCTTTCCTTTATCCCCCCCCCTCCCACCCCCAAATCGTCCGACGTGACTCACAGCAGGACCTGCCGTAAGTTCAGAGCCAGGCGTTTTGCTGCCCGTCAGCTTATAGACCGGCTTCCTCCTCCTCCATTTACGTTTTCATGTCCTGAAATCAAGCTGAGATTAATAAAGTCGCGAGCGTGAGCTCAGCAGAAATCATGGTTTTCGCATCCCTCGCTGCAGCGCGCGTTGCCCTGCCCGTCGGCGTATAAAAAATAATCACGTAGCGGCACAGGAAGGAGGAGAGTGCTCCTACGGGAGAGAAAACGGCGCGGTGTTTTGCTAAATCGATAACGAAGCGCTTTAATAAGTCGCTTTGTAAATATGTTGGTAGTTGGGGAAATGGGTTTCCGGCTGTCGTGAGCGTTTTCCCGGCTCTTTTCCCAGGGGAGTGCTAGGAAACGACAGGGGAACGTCGTCTTCTGGTCTCACCTGACCAGACGTGTGTGGACACGGCGGTGATGGGCTGTGAATGCTTAAGAATGACCGTACGGAGCTGAGCTTAACCGCGGGCGCCAGCAAACCCTGGCTGGGGTCAGAGAGGCTGCGTTATCGCTGAAGAGCATCTTCTCTTCAGCCTGTCGTCCTGCAGTCACGCGATAATCATGATTTCCCCTTCGTCTTTGAGTAAAATTATCTATTTCAGTGGATTTTCTCTTCTTTTAAAACGTTTTAAAAATTAAGACAGTTTTCTTTGCATTTTTCCCTTTTGAAGGCTCTTGCAGCCTTCCTTCTCATTTTTTCTCTTTTTTTAAAACGTTTTAAAAATTAAATCAAGACAGTTTTCTTTGCATTTTTCCCTTTTGAAGGCTCTTGCAGCCTTCCTTCTCATTCCTGGCCGTGATTTTTTTCATCCCGGAGATCATTTTGGGTACTGTCAGTCCAACTGCAGGCAGTAGGGAAGGTAATTCAGCAGCCCTGGCACACGACTAATAAGCTTTTGTTTCCTGGTCTATCAGTAATGACGCAACTTTATTTATTTATTGCAATCAGTGTATAAATCAGGATGGCTTTAGAGATGTTTTGTCCTTATTGAAAGGCCTGTGGTCCATCGATGGTGCCTCTGAAACATCTGAAAATACCCTGATTCTCTTTATGTTCCCATTAAAATGTGGACTCAGCTTTGCAGAGCGTGCCTTGGAGTTGTTTGCTCTGTGCATCCGCAGCTCCAGCGATGAGTTACAAAGTTGACATTTTAACCTTTTTTCTTTTGTTTGGGCGGGAAAGCTGCGTTTTAAGATGTAAAGGTATCAAATGGCCAACATGACATCTGCTGTTGTGATCTTTTCTACCAACACCGTCACTCTTATATGACATCCGGAATCCGGGCTAGCAAACCTTTGGGATCCTTTGTGAGGAAAACCTAAACATCTAAATGTTTTATGCCTAAATTATTTTTATCTAGGATGTTCATGGTGATTTTAGTGAGTGATGGCATTTGCAAGAAAACCTCTGAGAATGTGAAGCATGCGAGGTCAGGCACTCGGGAAACGTGAAACCTGAGGTTACCTGCACAACCTTAATTTAGCCCGTTTCGAGGTAGGGCCGTACTAGTAATTGTGATATGCTGCTTGATTTTATGGAAGGACTTTATCCACGTCCAGATGGAAGAACATATCGCTCCCCCGCATCGCCCATAAGTCAACAGGGGGAGTACTGAGAGCAGAGGGATGGTGCTGGTCCCGCCACTGGTTTTGCGGCTTTGTGTTTCAAGGTAGGGCCGTACTAGTAATTGTGATATGCTGCTTGATTTTATGGAAGGACTTTATCCACGTCCAGATGGAAGAACATATCGCTCCCCCGCATCGCCCATAAGTCAACAGGGGGAGTACTGAGAGCAGAGGGATGGTGCTGGTCCCGCCACTGGTTTTGCGGCTTTGTATTCCCGCTTGGCATCACCACGCAGCTGAGGAGGCAGACCAGGGTACACCGTTAGGCCTTGGACCACGTGCACCGTGTAGACCAGAATACCTCGAGTCTAGCAAAATTGTGAGCAAGCGTGGTCTGAGAGTTTCAAAAGCCATTTGGGATGGTTGTTTTTGGTGGGCGTAGCATGCCTGTTTTCTGCCAAATTCTAGTTCTCGCTCCAAACCGTGGAGCTTTTGGACATAATTCCTTTAAAAATACATTAATGGGGAGAAAACAAGGTCGTTGAGCTGCCTGAAGCATCAAACTCAATGTCAGAAATTCCTGCGTCCCGCTGGTTTATAAATAAGATGGGATTGCAGTCCCACTTGTATGCGAAATACTGGAGAAGTATGAAGGCAGCCCGAGCACCTGAGAAGAGCTGCCGTCTGCGGGAAGGAACCCAGCGGTTTTAGAGGGGTTGTTTTGCTCTCGTGTGGCCCTGAGGTTGAAGGCACGGTTGTTACGTAGCTAATGAAGCTCCCAGCCTGGTCCTGGGGGCTGGCTCCCTAAGACATGCAGGCTTCAGCTTTAGAAGATGGGTTTTTTTGTGTTGAGGTTAAAAAGAGAATCTTACTTTCCAGGCTTGGCTCCTGCGTGTCTACGTTTGCCTGACTTCCTCTTGAGTGAACGGGATTTCTCTCTTCTCTTAAAAAGTAAACATCAGCATAAATATTTAAAGGATCGCAGCTTAAGTTTGCAACTTTATGACTTTCTCTAGCATTCCTTTGGACTCATCAGAGATTTTGGTTGTGTCTGGGTAGTTCCTTGCTCTGGGAAGATGCTTGTTAATTGTTTGCTCTTCCTGCTGCATCATGGCGTTCAGAAGTATTACGCTGTGCATTCAGGTTAGATGTCTGGGATTATCTTGGAACTTAGGCGTGGGTTCCTTAATGAATTGTAAGGATGAAATGCTGCTGACGGGATGTCTATAGATCATCGTAATTGAGGTGATTTTTATGGTCCATTTTTCTTTTACGCAGGCCAAATTTTTCCATAGGCTTTGGGTGTACGTGTGAAAGCACAGGTGTTCAGGAGTGAGAATATATAAACCAAACATGTGGAACTCTTGCCAGAGAGTGGATAATAACAGGAAAAAAGGGAAATGGAATAGTCTGTTTTTTGTATGTGACTCTGATATCAAATCTTGGTACTGTGTTTGGCAGGTGGAACGCCGTGGTGTGATATACATCTCGCTCCTGTGATTGCAAGGATGTCTTAACTTCTGTATCTGGGGAACTAAGCTTCAGCAAACTGTATGACCTCAGAAAATGTCAAAATTCAGAAGGGAAGCATATTGACCAGTGATTTTGCAATTTAACTCATTTTTGTATCTGTTCTTAAAATACTATCTAGAATTACAGCTCTACTAGTCATGGTAGCATGTGTTGTGTGTTTTTTTTTTTTTTGCCCCCTGTGGGAAGGAATTCCATAACAGGTACCTATGGAAAAGGTTTATAGGTAAAGCTAGGGCTGTTATTTCTTTGCCACAAATGCTTTTTAACAGAACCCCCGTGATTTTCATGCTACCCTGTTGTGTATTGCTGCTAGGTTTTCTTTTTTCTTTCCATTACTTTCCTCCGGTGGAGGACTGTAGGATTGTTTAGGTCAGAAGGGACCTGGGGAGGTCACTCAGTCCAAAATCCTGCTCTGAGCACGGCTGCCTGCAAGGGCGGATCCAGTTCCTTACAGCTTTAGATGTCACACATCAGTCATCTTCCGCCCGTCGTTTGCAGATGGGAAAAGGGAAGCAGAGCAGTGTGAGCTGTGTTGGGTGGAAGGTGTTCAAGGAGAACAAGATCATCTGTGATCTGTGGCAGCCCTTGTTCGTGTATCACAGCCTTCCACTTTTGTGTTAAACTGCCTCTTTACGCTGCATTTCCATGATTTCATTAAGCTGATCTAGTAGCAGGCTTTTGTTGAAAAGAGGATCTGGTCTGGCTGAAGTTAATCTTGGGAGGGGAATGGGGATAGTCCTCACCGGGTTGATCATCAGACTGAAGCTAGCGAGTGGCTGGCATTGCACGGTTTTAGTGGAAACTCCTTGGAGGCAAAATGCTTACATGCCATTTTTTTAGACAAGATCGACTAACAAATAAATACTTTGACTTAAGGATTATTGTTACTCCCCTGATTCTCTTCTGCCATTAAAATCTTGTTCTCTTTAGGCATGGACGAGCATCCCTTTGGAGAGGGATGAGGCATCTCTTTCTTGTGTAGGATTCTTGTACGCCCTTGGCAGTCCACACTGTGCCAAGGCATGGCTTGGCACTGGGTCTGTGAAACAAAGCCGTGAGTCACTGTTTTGGGCTCTGTTGGCATTTCTTGTCAGCCCTTTCTAGGGTTTTGTTAAGAAGAGATGGAGCTAGGCCTCCTGCCAAGCCCATCATCCGTCAGGGTACACGAGTCTTAGGAGTGGAAAGCCCGTGTTGTGCTGGGGATGCTTGGGTAGGAAGGCAGTGAGGATGGGTCCATTTTGCACCCCAGCTCAAGCATCTGATCTCCCCTGTACAAACCAGCCTTGCTGCCCAACAGCTGGAAAGGAGGATGAAGCTTTATGTTCCTCACCTTGAGAAATCCATAGTCTTGGCACATGATGCTATCATGGAAGAGAAGGAAGATAGGAGCTCCATGAGCTGGTGAGGCAGCAAATTATCCTGCTCTTGTATGGCCAAATATACAATATGTCCAAGTTTTGGTATAGTTACTTGTACTGTCTCAACGTGAAGCACGCAGATAGAAGCTGGAGTGTGCTTGGGCCCTTGGAGATGTGGCTCTCCATCCTCCCCCAGGAATATTGATGGGGTCTCCTGAGTTGCGTCCTCTCCTTGCTGATGTAACATTAGCACATGAGGGGGGGCTCAGCCAGCTGCATCTCATCCAAGCTCCCGCATGGGTCTTGCTTGGATGAGATGGTTACTTGCATGGCTACTGAGTTCCTGCTTTTCTGCAGCTACGTGCCTGACTTAAAGCGAGGAATGGGTGTCGCTCTGCTGTGATCTTCATTTTGGGCTCTGGTGTGCATTTAAAGTGTCTCCTTCAGGTCCCAGAGAAAGCTTATGAAATCCCTGTTGGAGTCAAGGTCCCTGGGAATAGGCTGGCTGTAGGCGTAGGCTGCTCTGAAGTTGTCTGCGTTGAGGGGAGAGTTGGATCAGGCCCTTCCAACCCTGCCATCTGCAGTGGTTCAAACTGGGTGGCTGTACTGCAGTGCTCGACTTCTCTTAGAGAAATCCTCTTGGTTTCCATCCAAGACTCATACGAGTTACTGCAAATATCTCTTAGGACCAGCAGGCAGTAGAGCGATGATCTGCCCTGCTTAGTTGTTGCAGTAGCAGAGGTAAAACGTATTTTAAAGTACACAAATTGTAATGCACAGAAATACTGTTCCGTGTGTAATGGGATTCAGTATTTTTAACTTTCGGTAGTGAACTGTTTAGGAACATACTGAACATACTGGGTATGCAAATACTGGTTGTTCTCTCGCTGCTACTTTGGTTATCACCTCTATTAATGCAAAAATGGCAAAACTATGTGGGTTTCTAATCAGATTTGAATGTTATTTGTTGATCTCTCCACCTTGAATCACTTCTGGTATACCCCAAAATGACCTTGAGTTGGTGGTAGAGTTACTCTTCCTTCAGATGCCTGTTTAGGGTCTCTGCTTTTATCCATTAAACACTGATAATCTGACAGCCTTTGTGCTGTTTATTAATCAGAATTCTTACGACTGTCCTCTATTACTTGTAAAGCATGGCCTTTAAAAAGGAATATGAGCCTGGATGCGATATATCATGGTTGAGCATTAATGGAAATGGAGTGTCTAAGACATGTAGATGTATCTTTGAAAAAGCTGAGCTTTAAAACCAACCCAGACTGCGTATGTTTTTGATAGACCGCCAAGAATTCTTTTATTGTGTTCTGCATCTACACGGTTGGTTTTGAGGGATGAACTTAAAACAAGTTAACCAAAAATATTTATTTTAGAAGACTTCCGTAAGCCTACTGTCTCTTCCGACTTCGCATAAATACGCAGACTGAAATAAAATTCTCACAAACATTGGCATTTTT
Source organism: Eurypyga helias (assembly GCF_000690775.1). NCBI lineage: Eukaryota > Metazoa > Chordata > Aves > Eurypygiformes > Eurypygidae > Eurypyga > Eurypyga helias. The sequence continues at coordinate 6,197 of NW_010245966.1, forward strand.
ACTTTTGCAGTACTTGTTGCAGAACTGTTAGCTTGGTTTATGCTTGTTGGGTGCATAAGACAACCTTCCCCGGGAGGAATTAGTAAATGATTTAATTGTTAAGGAATGTGGTCCCATTAGGCAAAAATAAATAACCGAATGCAGGAGATCATTAGAAATGTAGCATTTGATTAAAACGTGGTCAACCAACTTTTAAAGGTTTTGGAATAAGTGTTTTTTGGAAGAGGGAGGTTATGTGGCTAAAGAACGCTTCTGGAGGTTTCTCTGAGAAACGTAAGCGCAGGAGAGCTGGTCCCGTCTCCTTAATTCACCAAAAGCTCGGCAAACGGGGGATAATTATGTGGGTTTTGTTGTTGCTGCTGGTGGTGCTAAGGATGGCTGAACAACTCCTACTCCAAGAGGGACTTGGACAGACGTCGTTTAAAAGCAGAGCCACTGTTTCTTCTGCTGCTTTTTCAGAAAATAAGGGCACAGTTCTCTGCAGTGGGAAGGTGTTGCTGGAGAGAGATGCAGTGGACAGGCAGCTCTGTCTGTTTGGGCCGCCTTGTTTGCTAGGTGAGCAATGAGGGCATGTGCTACGTGTTTCATCCTTCACAGCAGGACCATTGCATACATAATCCGCACAGGCAGGCGCTTGGTTTCATGTCAGAAGAGCAGGCTCGTTTGCTGTGGCCGTCGCCTCGGATAATCTTATCCGGAGGCGCTTCGCCATGCCTGGAAGGTAAGCGAGGAGATAGGAGGACAATGCAGAGCAGAGGTCAGGTTTGAGGTGCCTGCAGCAGACAGTGAGGAAACTTAAGACTATTCCTCAGCTCTAAAGAGAATGAAGGACCAAAGCAACTGAGGAGTCTGTAGGGATGGTTTTATAAACAAAAAAACCCCTTTTTCTGCTCTCTGTGTAACCTTGTTTGACTATAGTGATGGCCAAGTGCATCCTTAGTTGTCAAAGTGCAGGACCTGTTTCAGAGTGTAGTTCCACTTCTCCAAATACATCTCTGATTTCACTGCAATCTGCAGTGATTTGATTAGGGAATTGATTAGCATTAATAGATATTAGCAGTAATATGTCTTCTTCGAAGGCTGAAACGGTGCCTCTAAGAAATAAATTGCCGAGAAAGATGACTTAGCAGCGGTTGCCCATCTCTTGCCCCACCACATTTGCTACCACGCCGTGGAAGAGACACGGACTTAGGTGCGTTGTTTCAGGCTCAAATCCCTTTTTAATTACGGGAGGGGAGCTGCAGGCCTGCCTTCAAATGGGTTGTCTCTGAGTTCAGCTCTACTGTATGTTCTGTTTCTGTTCCTCTGCCTCCGTTCGCGTGAACCCTCTCTAGAGCCTTTGCTATTTGTCTGTGGGGAGCAATACAATAAATATGAGGACAAAAAAACCTCCTATAAATAATAAAGCACCTCCAGCAAATGGGGTAAGGGTAAAGAATTAGAGGGAAGAAAAGTGAGCACCAAAGTCCAAGTCTGTGGTATTGAGAATTCATCCTCCCACCTAGAAGTCTTTGCTGAAAGGAAATAAGATCTGTAAAAAACTCAAAAAACCCCTGCCTGAATATTTTCCTGTATTTTGTTCTTGTCGACGGAAGGAAGGTGTGAATCTTCCCTCCAGTGTTCAGTGGCTGGGTTTTTAGCAACATTAGGGTTTTCCTCCTCTGGTTTACTTTTCAGCGGTGCAGCTGCCCTACTTGGATGCTGCTGTCATTTTTTTTTTGTCCGGGAAGATGGGAAACTTGAGGAGTAAAAGCTGAGTGAGAATTTTTATGCATGAGAAGTCTAGCGAATGGTCCTGGTGCGAGATCTCCAAGTGTTCAACACGAACCATCTTCAATTGCACACTGAACTCGTTTAAAAACTCAGTCTAAAAGTAGCTCAGTGGTTGATATTCGTGATTCAAGCTGTGTGGTGGGGAGATTGCAATCTTCTCTCTTGGGTTGTGTTTATTTTTAGTGAAAATGAAATCCTTGAGAGAACAGCTCTTCTTTCAAGCACAACCCCCCCAACCCCCAAACCATTAAAACCTGCAAACAAGGATTTAAAATGTTTTAGGTGCAGTTTCTCTTTGTTATTTAGAAGTTATTTTTACTTGAGCATGGACTGTCCTCTGCACTGAGCAAGGTGATGGGTTGTTTTTATGTAGGACTGGATCAACTTTGCTGCTGTTTAGGTTTTTCTGGGAGCATTAATCTACATACTTTCCTTTCAGGTATGCTCTTCAGGGGGGTGGAGGGGACAAGTATTCAAAAAACTTGAAAAATTTTCCTTAGGTGAAGGATCATTACAGGCTCAGATGCTGTCATTAGTGAGACTCCCGCCAGCTGCCATATATTTTTCTAAATGTATAAACGCCTAAATTCCTGATCCTTATGGAGTATGGGTACTTGTGTGCTTTGGGGAGCTGTAGCTCTGAAAGGCCAGGATAATATTTAGTGGGTGGCTGCTGATGGATCTGAGAGGAGAACTTCAGTCTCGGCTGGTAATCATAAAAAATGCAACCATTATGGGTTCTAAGCTCCATGCAACAAAAAGGCTTTTTGGGGCACCAAATAACTGTAAAGCTGCAAAGTGTGAAATTGAGCAGCAGATAGTGAGTGAGGGACTTGGTGCACATGGGAGTCATGCTTTGTAGACCTTGGGGTGTTTCTCCTGGTGGGCACCATCTTCAGTAACCTTTGAGATGGGTGCTCTTGGAACTTTAGAGGTGGGAGACATGAAATGGAAGGAATCAAAGCTTAAAACTAACAAAAAAACTTCCCTTGGTTTAGTTGTGCATTAGGCTGTAGTGTCATCCGTGCGTGAAGACCAAGACGGAAGATGCTGTGGAGGACGTGGGTCAGGCCAGGTTAGACCTGCAGGCTTTGAGATCACCCTGAGTGTGTTTGCTGGCATCGCTGAGGACTGCCGCTTCGCTCTGCACCTTCCCCTGCTCAGCAGCTCTGCAAAACCAGACCTAAACCGTGGGTGGTTTTTCTTTTTTTTTTTCCCCCTTCCATTTTTGTTTGTTTTGTTTTCTTTTGTCCCCAAGTACCTAAAAATAACCACAACTCTGGTCACCTGGTAGGTGTCGTCACCTATTGTAGAGGCAAGTAGGGAGGTAAACTTTCTTTGGTGGCATTTGCTTGCTGATAAGACTGATTTTTTTAATGCATTTCCTTTCCTCATTCTCTACATGCCTTCTAATTTCTCAAGAAACAAGGTGTGGGTCCTCCTGGTGCCTTCGCACAGAGCTGAATTATTCTCAGCATTCCGTGTCTCTGCTTAGATATAGGCAGCAGTGCAAGTGCTAGGTGGGTGAATTCGGTGTGGACAGCTGTGCAACTGTAGATTATTTTGAGGAAAACAAGGATTTTGCCCGTGTTACAAAGCATAGTCGAGGGATTAATGTTGCAGGTGAATTTTTCATTTGGGTTAACCGCATCATTACCTGTAACATGCCTGAAAATGGTGAATACATGGCTTTTTTCTCTTTTTTAGATTTTATTTTTGTCCTGAAACAGTTAATGCTGCAGTATATGTTGATTTTTGGGCAAAAACAATACGAGGCAGTTGCTGTGGTCTCAAGGGTGTGGCTCAGAAAGGTCTTGTTTCTGATTCCCTCTGCTAGGCTGAGCTGGGAAGGGCTAATTATAGAGACAAACTGGGGAAGGAAGAGAATGGGGTCAATTAGAGCATCCACCACAGTTTCCTTTAAATTAGTGGTTGGGCTGGATAGATTAAAAAAAAAAAAAGAGGCATGGAGTGAGATTTGAAATGCTCTGGTGCAGAGCAAGGTCGGCTGCTACAGCAGATGTTCTGCAGTTTTGGTTTGATTTAAATAAAGAATATGTTGGATTAGTAGTTTGATTACCAGAATTGCCAAGTTGAACAGAAAATACGAAGGGGATATTATTACTGTTTTTCCTCTTTAATGTTTTTAAATAGCAATAGGTTTTGATAGTGAATGAAGCAAAGAAATGCCTTGCTCCCAACTATTGAGTAAAATGGATTATCTGTGAAAAAGTTGTGCTATAATTTTAAGTCTTTAATGCTCAAGATGTTATATTTCTGTAAAAAGACTACTTTCCCCCCTGCATCTTATATAAATGTAAAATGGATCAATTTTTGGATGTGTCTTATTCCTAGTTGGCAAGCAGACTGGGGCTAAACCTCTTTGTCTTGAGGCTGTCCTAGAGTTTCAAAGTGTGTGTATGTTTGTTTGTTTTCCCTAGATTTATGTATGAACTAACGCAGATTAGAGGACACGGTGTTTGAAGAGGTGATGCAGAAGCAGTACGAGCTCTTGGCTTGTAGCTCTGCAGGTGTGGAAGGCAATAAACCTCTATGCCAATTGGAATGCATGCAAGTCGTTGGAGGGAAAAAAAAAAGCTTTTACAGTGCTCTTACCAGATGATGCTTTCGGTCCCTTAACACCACCTTGTCTCAGTTTTTCACTTTTTAGGAAAAAGGCCTTGGTTGGCGGACCCTCCCTGTTTCTGCTGTGTGTTTTTGCTTCTCCTTTGCCAGACCGCCTGCCTGCCAGCATGCAATTACTGAGAATTGCTGTGCAGAAAGGGAGAAAAGGCAGAGCAGGGAGAAAAATCCCAAGTTTCATCTGTGCTTTTCAATCCAGATTGGCAAGTTCCTTCTGCCGGTGGCGTGACTCATCCCGGGCTTCCTCGCTGGAGGCCCCGTCTGGCAGGGCATCAAAGGAGCAGCCCATGCTTTCAAACCCGAGCTGAACCACGACCTTCCTTGAGTGAAGGCTGTTTTTCTGGTCCTGGGACCTCATGTGCAGAAGACTTGAGATGTGCTCAAATCTCAAGCTCATCAAGAAGGTGAGAAGGATTTCTTCTCACTGCTTTGAGCAAGACACGTGCTTGTCCAGAGGGCCTTGCCCAACTGGGGATGGGTTGGAAAAGGCCCTTTGAGATCAATGATATAATCAGTAGAACAGTTTTTTCACTTTTTAGTTTCTTTTGTAGAGCTGATTTGTAAGGCTTTAGTTAGGAAATTCTTAGGCTAGGAAAGAAAATTTTAGTTTTATTGTTCCTGAGGGTATAGGTAGAGCTGTGATGCCAGCAGAGACAGCTGCCCTCTTCTTCATTCTCCTGGTAAAACTAACAATATAAATACTTCTTTTTCATTTTTGGTTGAATCAAGTTAGCTTTAAACCTGTGAAAGATTAAGTTGTTTTTTCATAAGCTTATTTATTCGGAGCAAGGAGTGTGAGCAGTTCCACCAGGAGTTCAGGATGGTGCTGCTAGCAGGGAAGGACAGAGCTGGACCTAGAAGAGGATATCGATTGGCAGGATATGTCACCAGGGACTGGATGCAAGAACCTCTTGGTTGTGAGCTCTATTCTTGCTTTTATGGATGTTTTCCAACTGAAACACGTTGTCCATGTTTTGCAGGTGTCTAATATTATTTTATAAATGATTTGCAGTATTATATGGTATTCTTAGGCTTATTCTACTTGTTCACTGTATTGCCTGTGTTGCCTAAGTTGCAACCCCAGGTCTCTTGCAGAAGCTGCAAACAGCTTCATGGTTTGAGAGGGGTCCATAGGGTTTACCAAGGAGGGCAATAAAAAAACCCTGTAGGTTAGTGCAGGGTCTCAGCACACCTACGGCCTTGGCCGTTGGATGTTTCTGTTTTGGAGGTGTCGGGTAAAGGAGAGAAAAGCTTGAGAGAATATGAAAATCTAAATATTTAGAGGCTGCCTCTTTCAAATGTGTGACAGGAGTGTCTTGGAAAATCATGAAAGTGGTGTGTGTATGGTGGTTTTTTTTCTTCTTAATGGGCTGGAAATGGAGATCGGCAGCCTGAGCTGGCAGAGGAGTCACCCCCTTGATAGCGATCTTAAGTTATACACAAGGAAGAGCCTTAGAGGTACAGATAAAAAAATGCAAAGTTAATTCAGTAAGAATACATTAGGGTGCAAGAGAAGAGCAACGTGGTCGTATAAAAATAATGATTTTTGCTGCAACGTCCTGGCAAGTTGGGGCAGGGTAAGACTGCCTTTCCCTGGTCAGGGGGAAGCTGTTCCACTGGCTGAGGGAAGTGCCCGAGAAGGGAGTTCTTCCTTTTTTCTTTTCTCTCTTCTCTGCCTGTGTTGGATGTAGCCCCCTCATTTTTTGTTTAGACACTGGTGTTTAAAAACAGTGTCACTCTGGTTCCTCTTCTGGTGCCACATGGCATGCAGGTTTCTTTCCTTCACCCACTCCTTGGTTATCTCATGTGTGTGACAGTCTGCATCACAGGACTGCTATGGCTTTCCAATCACCTCCTTATTCTGCATCTATGCCGTGCAATCCCAGGAGTTTTGGCAGGCTGCTGTAATTCTTTTAAATATATTTAACCAATTTTTCTTATTTTTTTCAGCTGCTGTTTGTGCATTGCTCTATGCATTCCCTCCTCTATGTTGTGCAATGTTTGGTGACAATTTAGGACATTTTAAAACCGAAGTTCCTACTTTTTTTTTTTTTTTGCAAAGTCATCGAGCTTCACATGTTTATTTCAGATTTTTTCCCATAGAGCGCTGAGTTGAATTTTTTGCATGTCTCTGATCTGTCAGCACAACTGTTGAGCGAGTGAAATTTCACTGCATTGCCGAGTTCTTTTCTGCTATTCAGTTTTGAATTAGTCCTTTAGGTGAGAGCACTTAATTGCAAGGTATTGCAATTTGCGAGGTGCTTGGTGTGTATCTTGCAACTAAGTTGGCTCTATTTCTAATTAAGACTTTTAGATCATCACCTTTGGGTAGTTACATGTAAAAACCGTACATGAGTGTGGATATTGGCTTTCTGTAGGCAAGTGTGCAGAAGGTAATTCTTCGTTAGGTCTGTGTCAATGACTTTAATAGTCTAGTTTTGCATGGGTTTAGATTTCCAATTGCACACAGTGCTGTGGACATTTTTCCACTCCTCCTACAGTACGCTTAGCCTAGGCAAGATGTTATACCCAGCTTTAATTTTCTGTTTCCTATGATTCTCCGTTAACCCTCTTTTCAGGAAATTAGTGGCTTCCTGCAGACTATTTGTAGTTGCTGTGGACTGAGAGAAGTGAGGTGATGCCTACACAATGAAATAAGATGAAGCATTTGGGAAGATTAGTTTGGAGGTACCAGGGTGTCTTTTCCTTTTTTTTAAGGCGTTGTCGAGGTGAAAACCTGCAGCAGCAGCAGCACTTCCATTAATCTTATTTACTGGTGTTTGATGAATATCTGATATTATTGTCCGTTCCTTCATACATGAAATCTAATCTCTGTTTGAATTAGCCTTTGGAATAAGGTTCCTGCTTGATAAGCGAGTAGATAAATATTAGGCCATTGCCACCAGGGGCCTTATCCTTCACTGAGATAAAGTGGTTGAGCTTGGAAGTAGGTTATTTATGCACAAAACTCAGACTTATCAGCGTTCCTGAATTACCCCTGTTGCAGAGAGTGGACACTCCTGCTCCTGAACAAAGCCAGATTTAGCTAAATGGCTTCTTCCCTATCACACAAAAAAATACTTTCCCATATTTCCATGAGGATGGTATTTCTGGTGCTGCCTACGGTGTGCATGCAGAAAATGCATACAGAATCCGGCGTCCGTGGGCAGCTCCCACGTCAGCCCAAGGCTTCCAGCGCCGTAGCTGAAATACGTGCAGCCTGTTCCCTCAGCGCCTACACGGTTCGGCAACCTGGCGAGGAGGAGGGTGACGACAGGGATCAGAAGCAGATTGTTGCTGTTGCAGATAAAACCACTCGTCCGTCCTGCTCCAGGGTGGAGGGATCCTGGAGGCTGAACGTCTTCTGCCAGGGAGTGTAACGAGTGAATCGGGCTGCACTGAACCGCAGAGCTTGAGCGAGTTATGGTATCGGTGTCACATGGTGGCTGGTGGCTGTTATTTATTTACTTCTGTCCAGGCTTGGAAAGCGCAGGCACGAGAGAAGGTAAAAGTCATGTTAAATGAGGTACTTCTAAAGCGTCTTTATGATTTTCCAGAGTGCTGGCCGTTGTGATGTTGAGTTTTTGGCTTTTTTGGGGGGAAAGTAGGGCCTGAAAATTGCTTCTAGAGGTGATCCTGCAGCTGATGAGAGAGGTAGCAGTAGGGTAGAGATGGCATGCGGTAGAGAGGGAGAAGGTTTCTTCTTGTCCTTATGCAAAATTCTTGGCGCAGCTTTGTTACAGAGGAGTTCTTTGCAAAAAAAGACTGGGACACTCCTTGGAGGGCACCCCTTCTTGCAAAGCGTAGCAAGTCGGCCCGTGAAACAGCTGTGCTCAAGATGAATCTGAAAAAAACTTTGAAGTTCATCATGTTATGGGAGATCAAGGAAACTATTCTAACTTCTTCATATTTCTATGTAAACTCATCAGCTAACCTTCTTGCTTTATGTTTCTCCCAATTCATATTTTAAATGCCTTAGTGCCACGATTTATTTGGTGGCTTTGATATTCATCTCATTTAGTTATTCTTTGCGTTGATGCGTAACAGTGTGTTTTTGCTCTCGTTTTGGTGCACAGCAAAGAGAGATGATTTCAGTGGAGGGTAATTCAAAATTCAATTTGAATGGATCATAAACAATCCATATATTAATTTTGAAAGCTTCTCCTTCCAGTACCTGAAAGAGGCCTACAAGGAAGCTGGGGGGGCCTTCTTACAAGGGCCTGTAGTGACAGGACAAGGGGCAACGGGTTTAAATTGAAAGCGGGGAGGATTAGATTAGATATCAGGAAGAAGTTCTTCCCGGAGAGGGTGGTGAGGCACTGGCACAGGCTGCCCAGAGATGTTGTGGATGCCCCATCCCTGGAAGTGTTCAAGGCCAGGCTGGATGAGGCTTGGAGCAACCTGGTCTAGTGGAAGGTGTCCCTGCCCATGGCAGGGGGGTTGGAACTGGATGGGCTTTAAGGTCCCTTCCAACCCTAACCATTCTATGATTCTATGATTCTAAGTCTTGCTTGGTTTTCTATCTGTGCTCCTGCAGACATTTGCCAGCAGAACTCATGCGTCTAAAACTTCATAGAATCTTCCGGTTGGTCTTGGTCTAGTAATCTAAACCAGAGTCCTTAGGCATGGAGTAGACAGACAAGCTGATGCATGCTTTCCTTTGGAAATTTCCCCAAATTTCCGTATTGGTTGCTTTGTGTAGGCCTCTCAACATAAACGGGATTTCTGGTGGTTGGTGTGAGGGGCCTCCACTTGACTCATTGGGAGGGAGTCAACCCCTTTGTACCTGTCTGATCCAAAGTCAGAGTCCCACTGTGGATCTGTTCAGCTAGAGTTTTGGCCAGTTGCTTGTACCATTGACACATGAAATGTAAAAAATACTTGCCGTCCCTAGAAATGTTTTCAGTTGACTGGCACCATGGTAAGCTCACCTCAATTTTGGCTTTTATCATTTCCAATCACAGAAAGCAATGGGCAGATGATTCCAGGGAAGGAGTGGAGTGGAGGATGTTAAGTCCTCTGCAGGAATGTGCTGTCCCCCTTGACTTAGATGGCTTCATCCAGTGCTTCTTATCTTCTTCAGTGAAAAACCAGCTGGGTTAGCTTACTTGTGTGAAGATGGACACTCGTTCATCCAAAAAACCCCAAACCTGAAAAGCTATCAAGGGTCAACCTGAGATGAGATGTCATCCATTGCATACTTGCATGGAGGGCTGTGGCAAGGACTTGCTGGGATCCAGATTATTTATTTTTAAAAACAAATTAGAAGCATTTTTTCCATGTCTGTTCGTTGAAGAAGCCTTTTTGATTTATGCTCTTGCATCTGAGATGAAAACCAGCATGGCTAAATGATGAGGTTCAGGGTGATATGAGCCAAACAGATGCACTTCAGAAAATGAAACTTCAATCTTGGATTTACTTAGCTCATTTCCTAGTGTCATTACATTATCCGGATGATGAATGTGCTTTAGTTGTGTGATCCTACATTGAATATATTTTTAAACATTTTTTTCACGCTCCCTTCTGTTGATCTCATCACACAGCCAAGTTAATAGGTTTAAGGCAGTTTCATTTCCATACCATATGCTCTCTAAGGCGTTTTGGAGGGATAATTGTATTTATGCATTTTAGTTTACCATATGATGTCAATATGTACTCTGTTTTTCAGGTAACATAGGTAGGCACAGATGTTCTCAGAGAAGTTCTGAGGTGACTTGTGTTTTCTGAAGGTGCCCTCTCCTATTGTGTTACAGAGGAACCAGGAAGGGGGACAACTTGGTTGTGAAGACAAGGAGATCATGCAGTCACTCTGGAAGTGTTTATTAGACTTACTTAACCGAGTATGAAGATCAATAACTTGGCCTTGAGTTTCATTCTTCATTAGAAAAAATTAAAAATCCCCAGACCTCTGTTTCAGAGAAAGTTGTTTAAAAAGGCAACAACAAAAAGCCTTCATTCTTTTAAAAATTGTCTTTCAAATTTGATCATTCTTTAAAGATTAGGGTTAAGGATGCTTGTTGAAGTCAATTGATGATGAGATTCACCACAACAGACTTAGTTGGAAAGGCTTAAGGGAAGTGGAAAATCCATGAGGCGTGAATACAACAAATGGGTTCCCACATGTCTGTCAGACCCAAATACTAACAGCTTAAAAAAACTTTGATGCCCTTAAATGTCCGAGAAGCTTTAGATTACTTTTTGCCTGTAGCCAAGGTATGGATAAGAATGATAATCCTTAACTGATTAAAATGTGTTTTTCTGTAGAAAGTGATTTTGGGGCTGAGGATGGAAAGATCGGAAACAAGTTTTCTATCCTGAAATGTCACCTAAATATCAATTTTATAATTCAAGTTGTGGTTTGTGAATCCCGTGCACACAATATAGGTGGACGTGGTATATCAGGGACAGCATTTTGGGGGGGCAGGTGGGGTGAGGATGGGACTGTTACGAACGTAAGATGATATGAGAAGTTCTTCATCTCTCAAAAAACCCACAACACCAGACAGTGTGTAAATGTCAGTAACGGTGAAGAAATAAGGAGGTTGGTTTTGGTCCTCTCTGACCAATGCACGTTGATTAGCAATAACCCGGTATTCCTCGAATCAGCGAAGAGGAGTCCTAAAAACCTTTCTGTGCGAGACCAATGTGTCTCATAATTTCCTTTGTAGTGCATTTTTAACTTTTCTTGGGTGTAGTTTTAAATCTGCAAGAGTAACCCACCTGCACCTTCTTCCAACCGTGTTTGTGCCGGCAGCTAATCCTGGGAGCTCTTGGTGCGTCGGACAGGGGCTGTGTCTCTGTGTGCCTGATGAGAGCTGAGAGGTAGCATCTGCTGCGGGACGGACCTGTCGGCAGAGAGGATGGCTTGTTGTGTGTTATGGCCCCGGGCAGCTGCCTGTTGTGACCAGCGCTGCTCTCCTGACGGTTCTAATTCTGCTGGTGAAATGGAGTGCAAGTAATTGCAAAAACCGATAGGTTAAATCTTCTGATTTTTTTTTTTTAATTATTATGTCATATTATTCCTGGATCTCCTCTTCACCCCTTTCCCCTGTTTTGCAATGACCTTGCTTTGCCTCCAGCGAGAAAATGGAACTAATTTTGTGGACTTGTCTTTTTAAATGCTCATTATTGGATTTACCTGACCTCTTTTTCTAATGTGGAGAGTTGTGCTGGCCTTATGCCAGCTAAATAATTCGTAGTAATCTGAAAGCATTTGGTTAAAATGGCTTACAGTCCCCGCACCTAACTTCTGCTTTAAACGAAACTGTTCTTGTGAAACTTCTAGGTATGTTGATTTAGTTGGGTGGATGAACATTCTAAAATAAATCCTCCGAGTATGAAAAAGAGAGTTAAGATGCATGCACAGGACTGAAAATATTTCAGCTGAAATATTTGCCATGTTGCTGAATATGAGAAAACAAACAAACAAAACCAAACCAAAACAAAAAAACCCCACCCAAACCACTTGAGAAAAATAAATGGTGTCACATTTTTAGGTAGGATCCCAGAAGGTCGTTTTGTACTGAGGTCTGGTGAGTTTAGGGAGAGGTCTGTAATCTTACATCATATTTTCAAGTGGCAAAAAGCATGGTTTCTCTTTTCTGACCGATGTTTGAGTCTTGTAAATCAGGTTCTGGTGTCGGGGAAAATGCCTTTTATTTTCTTGGTGATGATGTGCTTGAGAAAACCCACTTAGATCTGGTTATTGTGGAGTGCCTGTAGTTACTGTCTCGGTTGTCCTTCATGTAAATAAAAGGTAGAAATGAAACCAGCTGTGTTATCGGAGCCTGTTGGGCTGTAATCAGCATTGCGTTTCACTTTCTTCAGATAACGTACGGCTGACCTTGGCCGCGTCCTGTCCCCTTCCAAGGGCAGGGATGCCAGGCTGCTGGCGTGTTTTGTGTTCGATACGGGTCCTGCTCTGTGTCCGCTCCAGGGTGCCAGGCTGGGGAGGTATGCTGGGATGGAGAGATGCACCCTGGTCCTTGCTTGGTTTTGGGTGGACTCACGGTCTTAGTAAAGCCTACCATGTGCTCACGTTTCTCATCACTGGGTAGAACATCAAGAGTTGGGGCAATGCTTTGGAAACCGGGGTCTGCTTGTGGAAATAATTTTTTTTTATGGGGGTCTGATCAAATGAAAGGACCCCTACAGAAACAGGGATTGGTATGAACACCTTGCTTGCTGTAACAAGCCCTTCCTGAAATAGTTTCAAGATTATGGAAGCTATTTGGTTGCTCTCTAATTTAGAAGTCATAATAATCAAATAAAAGCTTCAAGAAAGATAAAGATTATGTTTATGATAAATTCTTCACTGAAGATTTGTTAAATATAGAATTGCCTGTTTCTGTTATTGGTGGCATCTTTACATTAGCAAAGAAAGCATCTAAAATATACTGTTAATACCCTTTACAAAAGGAAGAGGCTTAAAACTCACGCATTGCAGTTTTTGGACGGGTGGCTGTATTTGATCTCCTGTGTCGGGTGGAACTGACGGTTTTCTGTACCGAGATACGGAGATTGCTGTATTTTTTGTGGGGAAGAGGTGGCTCTGCTCCCTCTTGAACGTGGAAAAGAAAAATTGGGAGAGACAGATCGGCATATGGTGGAAAGTAAAGGGTGAGAGCGCCTGATGACTTTCTCTGGGAATAAACCTGCAACTAAAGCTAATAGTCCTTGAATAATTAGAAGAATCACCTTAGAAATGTTCAACCCAAAACATCCTAGGGGAGGCTTTACATTTGTAGCAGGTTTCAAAAAAAAATGAATATACTGGGTGGAAGAGAGATTTTTCTCATGTTGCGTTTGGCACCCAGTTTCAGGATGAGTGCGATTATCCGCTGACTGCAATTAGGGCAAACGCCGTCACGGGAGCCGCTTTGTGAGCTGCCCGGCGGTAAACGCACCGACAGATGTTGGGGAAGCAGTTTTGCAGACCTGGCTTAAAAGAGCTTCTCTTTTTCCCCATGATGGGGATGCTTGGGATGTGGAATTATCTTTGAGATGTTTAATACCTGGCTGCTGCAATCTGTCATCTCATTTCTTAAACCACCTGCGGTTGCTTGACCTCTGTTGGTGCACCCTGCCTGAGCTCTCTGCTCGAGCACCATTTGTTGTAATCTTTCCTTTTTTGAGCATGGACCAGGTCAGAATTGTTTTTTCTCATCCGTGTGCTATCCTAATGAAAAATCATGCCCGCCACTGGGAAAAAGTGGGAAGCTCACCCTCCCGTCTCTTATTCTGGCTGGTAAAATAGTCCTTTCAAAGACAGGGGAGGACACATGGAAAGTACAAGAAACTGGATGAAAGAGAAAAAGCAAATACATTGTGCTAGTTTGAATTGAACGTGCTTGGCTTTAATTTGTGCCCACTGGAGCATTGAAATCATTCCACTGCCAGGGTTGTAAATATTTCTATTTTTTGCTGCTTGATCTCCAAAGAAACCGGATCTCTATCCTCCGGACGAGATGGTTTTTTTCAGAGAATATAATGAGATTCAGGCTGTTACCTCGATTGCCTTAATTCTTACATTATTGGACTAACATAGTGATTTTAAAAAGAAGAATTATTTTCCAGAATGTGCTTTTGAATTTCATTTGCTCAACAGCCACGTTCCTCTGCTACCCTATTTTGTGTCAAGCTCTAGCTTGGCTGGTTAAGGTGGAAGGTGTTACCCAAGAATGAAATCGTGATCCAAGCTGCTGTGTTGTTCTAGCTTTTGCCCAAAGCTGGGAGGATTCAAATGAAATGCAAAGTATTTCTTTGTCCCATGGTGTCATCTTAATCCTTGTCTGTAGGTGCTGCTTGTCCTGTTTCATGTTGGATGGCTATATGAAGTTACCTGCTTGGCAGGTTTGGAAAGCAGGATGCTTTCTTCCTAATCGTTATTGGTCATGTACAATTAGGAAAAGGTGCATGAACCCCCACAGACCAGCTTTAAATAAACTAGAGAATCAGAGACACCCGAAAATATGTGTCCATTACGGCAGTGTGCTGTGTCACAGCTTCTGGTCTGGATCTTTGACCATTTACTGCTTGTTTCGTTTTGAAAAGGTGAATTAAGGCATCCCTAATGGATGCATGGATTCCCTGGTACCGGTCTCCGAACGTTGCTGAATTTCTGCAGGCTTCAGTCAGCAAATCTATTCCATCAAAAAACCTCAATAATTCAGTAACCTTAAGGAGAAAATGAATTTAGCTCGACCAGGGCTTGTAGTTCCCACAGACCCATTAAAAGGTCTGATCCTCGCTTGGTCAAGCGTTTGTCTGTCATACATGTTGTGTTTGGATGCTAACACTGATCTCTCACTGGCCATCCCTAGCCCTTTGCCTGAGAAAACAAACATTGTGCACATGTAGCAATTTCTCTTTTTTGTTGCTATTTTTCTTAACAATAAAGTGCTCTTTTCTATGACATTCCAGTGCTTGTTTTGACTGAGCAAATAAATGGGTCTTGGTAACAGTACCCTCCCATCTTGCAGAGAATTAATTAATTGTTAATTAATTAGTGTCTCGCATCCATTTTTCAAAATGCAACTTTACTTCCTCCTGTATTTTTGCTCCTAGACAAGCAGTGGAGGTCGAGATGTTCTCTACTTGGCCATACTGTGAAGGATCGTGAATTCCCCAAAATAACCTTGTCTCCATAGTCCATCCAGTTCTTGCCTTCCCTATTAAACATGTTGAGAGCGGTGACAGGATAGCATTTAGTTTCCTTCACATGAAATCCACAGTTTATTTCAGGTATAACATGAATCATTAAGGTAGCGGTTGATTGCACCTCTGTCATCGTGAGAGCTGCAGCTACAGAATTCAGAAGCAAGATAAAAATTCAGGAAAAAATAAGATTTGCAGAGGAAGCTTTGTCCCTGTTAGGTCTAAGTGGACAAAAAGGCAAGCTGCATTGCGGGTATTCATGCTAAAAGTACTAATTGTGCTGACAGTGGTGGAATATGTAATATATAAATACTGGTGGTATTTTAAACAAGCTGTCCCTTCAGTTTTAGAATATCAATATTAATTAGTGAAACAGATGAGCCTTGAACAATTTTGATGACAAGCATTATTACATACCTGGATAGCTCCCCTTTTATTTTTTCCCCTTCTCTTTCTGATATAAATGTTTTCAAAGAACTACAAAGCTTGTATTTTTCAGGTAGCTGACAACAGCTATTTTTAGCGAAGCTGTCATCTATAATTCAAGGGATTTTTCAGTACTTCTTGGATTGTAAGAAGGCTTTTGTTTTTGGATTCATGTCCTGATGCATTGAGAACCCTTGAGTTTAAAAGCCACTCTCGTGTTGTGGCACTTATCTGACAGCTTAATTTTGAGATTGAATGTATCGTTTTGTGGTTAGTTTAAATACAACATCCTATTCATGCTCTTGCTTGTAAATTATCATAATCTGTGGGATGAATATTTTTTGTAAGTATGGCCTTTGGAGGAAAAATACCTTTTTCCATAAACTGGTTGCTGGAAGTCGTTGAAAATGTGATTGATCCTGTTCAGTGTGTGTTTGGTATTCTGGGGACTTTTGGGTTTTTTTTCTGAAGGTGACTGAGCAGATCTGGCAGTACAGGTTTAATATTCATTTCCTTTTGATGTTTGATGGCACATTTCTTTGAGTTGGCTCTATTCTTTGAGCTATCTAGGCTATCTATAGAGTGTGTAGGTTGCCACCAGCCATACATCAGCTTGTGATATGTGGATAATGGGACTGGGTAACTGGTACCTGCACGGACCGGGGAGCAGAAGGATGCTTTCAGGTCAGTGTTACAAGCTTTTGCATAGTTCTGCTCTGAAAATCAACTAGTTTTGTAGGATTTTAAGTGCCCAGTTTAAAGGAGCGGAATCTACCTGTATGATCTGGCTATACAGATCTAATCTCTAAAATATATCGGTTGAGTGATGGACTGAGCTGTTTTGGATGCTGATTCCGAGAGGAGACAGATAATGCATGGCGTCATCTCTTACTTAATATGAAGCTAAATCTAGTCATGAGCAGCTGCTTTTTTTCTGACAAGGCTGCAGATATTACTGCTGAGGGCTGACTTTCATTTATTGCAGAAAAGATGATTCTCGTAGGGGAAATGATTTAATCTGCAGACGGAAAATGGGAAGGAGATGCAAGCAGAAGTCGCAAACCCGAGGACAAAGCTCGCACACGTTCTGCAGTTATTTGAGGGTCGTTTCCATTTAAGGAGGATTTTAAAAGAACGAGGGTGGGGTGGTGGAAGCCTTGGCAATTTGTGTTTTGGAAATAAGAGTTATAGCAGAAGAAAGGATGGCTGGCAGATCGTGGTTTTTTTCTTTTGGGAGATACTGCACAGGTATTGTCACTCCGAAGTATGTTAGTGTTCATTTTGATGCGTGCGTGGGCTCCTTGATAAGCAAAGCTGAGAAGCATGGGTTTGTCTTGACTTGTGCTGGAAGTGGGTTGAGTTTCCTGAGGAGGGAGACTTCCACACTGAGGGTCTGCTGAACGCTATGGCTCTCTAACCCAACAAGATCCTTTGAAAAGGATCAATATATACCAGTTGTTATATGTCAGTATAAATATTCAAAATACTCTTACATTACAATGAAATTGCAATAAGTTATTTATTCATTATAACATATAAAAATGTAATTTTTTAAAATAAGCTGCCATTTATCTCTCATATTTGGAAATTTTCTAATGCAGGGATACAGTGGCATTTAGGTGCTAGTGCAAGGTATTTGTGTCATACCGCATCTGGAAAGGCAAGTGTCTCTGCTCAGCTATTCAGGTGCGATGCTTGCTGAAGCTGTAAGTGGTACTGGAGTGCTGTGCCGCATCCTTCCACGTGTGTCCTTTTTGGCGTAGCAGTGGACAGGTTTCTCCTACTGCCAGTGCCTGCGGGCCTGGATTAGGAGGGGAAGGATGCCCTTATTTCCATGGGTTTTGTTTTCTGAAGCTCTTGAGCTCTTCTAGGATAGAAGCATCTTGTCCTTCTCTCTGGTGTAATTCCTATCTTCTAAAAAAGTTATTTTCTTCATCTGTTTTGGGGCTGGCGAGATGCTCCTCAGCGTGAACTCCTATAGTACTTGGCAGTGTCTCCCAGCTCTAACACTTCATATCCTTTGTTTGTAACAGGTTCAGAATTATTTTTATTGTAAACGCTGGCTTTTTTTCAGGCTCTATAAGTGAAATTTTTGGCTGCAAACAAAAATATGAGTAGCTAGGAACGTGCTTTGTGAGATAATAGGAAGAACTTGTGTCCATTTACGGCTTATACAGCCGTCTCCCTGCTAGCTCGCTCTTCTCCATGCGTGTATTAATGTGGTATTTGACAGTGATCTATGCTTTTGGCATATCAAATCCAGATTTGTTTTCAGTTGGGTTTCTAGGGGCTGAACTGCTCTGTGTACAGCTGTAAGGAGCAAAGCCAGCCATCAAAGCTGGTTATCAGATATTTTGGCTGTTCATGTGAACAGAATTGCTGTATTGGTGAGGGATGCTCTGTCACGTGAAGATGCTTGAGCCCAGTTTTAACTACGTAAACATGAAGGTGCTGTAAATGTAATATTGCCACTTTTATAAATGACAAATTTATCTTGGTATTTGGAACAGGGTTGTCATGCCTCTGGCCAGTAATTGCTAAATCAGTCAGTTGAAGAAGCAAACCAACCTGTAACCATGATTAATCCCCCTGAAAATCTCTAAACACTTGGAATACTCAAAGCACTTCCTTAATTTCTGGCTTTTGTCAGTCCTTGCCATTCAGTTTAAAGTTCTTGCAGTTATCATATTCCCTGTTTAAGTTAAGCGAGTGCCACCCTTGCAGCGTGAGAGAGTATTCAGCAATTTCCTTTGATTTTTCTCATAATTTTTTGGTAAATTTTCTGGCAGAAAGGCCAAGGAAGCAGCTGGGGGGCACGGTGCCTGATACAGGCTTTGTTTGTCAGAATGAAGCTTTTAGTGATGCTGTGTTTTTGCTAAGTACCCAGCATTTTTTTACGTTCTTGCTTACTCCAGTGTTGTTTCACCAACGAAGCTCTGGGACACAGAATAAAACTAACTTCCAAGCACTGACTATTTAGTGAGTACCATGAAAAAAGCTGATTATTTTAATACTGTAATGCCGCTGCCACTCTTTGAGCGTAGGGTGCACAGTTCAGGAGAAAAGTAGCGCTTCCAGAAGTCAAGATGCAGTGACTCAAATTGGGAGCTCAAAGAGGAATGGTCCAGGGCAAGATTTTGTTTGCACCATTTTTTTGGGTCTCCCAGCTTCATGCAGAAATGCCATGATGGAATCGAAGATGGAAATCACTTCTCCCATTCCGTTGCCTCCAGCACAAGACCTCACTAAGCCTTCCTGTAGTCCCTTTATTTTTTTTTTCCTCCCTTGTCCATGCTTACAGTAGCATCTCCAGCCACGAAGCAGGAATCCCACAGTCAAGAGCTTTGTTCACTGTGTAGCCGTGATTAATTCCTCAGACACTGATTCATTCCCTGCACAGAAGGTGCTTTTAAGGGGAAGAGTAAGTGATCGTGTTATTATTCATGTCCTAATTTAGTTCCTTGTTCGTCAGAAGCTCTTGCAGTGGCATCTAGGAGTAATTCATTTTGCAACAGCTTTTCCTGTAATTTTTTTGGTTTTTTTTTTTCTTCTTCCCATTTTCATTTTGTGTCAGCTAGAAGGTCTGGTGGAAGCTCCCACGCAACGTGCATGTGAGATGCATCAGCAAGAGTGCAATGAACGGGTAGCACCATCCTTGCCTGACTTCCAGCTGCTAGGACAAAAACTGCTGAGTGGTTCTCAGACCTCAGGCTAACATCGAAATCTTAAGGCATGGGGTAATTCCAGGCTCTGGAAGTGATTATTATCTATTGAAGTGCTTTATTTATCCATGGGCTTCTTAAATAGCAAGAAATGTCAGATTGAAGCGTGGGTAAACCGAGCCCATCTCTGAAAGAGAAGATTGACCTCCAGTGCACAGCAAGAAGCTTCCAGGTGACAAGCTGAAATGCAAGTCTCATCCTCTAGAGGTGAATAGACAAGAAGCTGATACAGTTGCTTAAAGTGCTGATTAAAAATGAAGGATACAGGACAAGAGCCTGATAGGACTTTTCTCAATTTTTCAAGCCACAGGAGAAGCTGGTGAGCTTAGGAACATTTTAGAAAATGCTTGCAACCTGGTTTAGGTTACTGTGGTCATCTTTGGGAATGGTTTACATAGTTCAAACTGTGTATTCACATCTTCTTTTGTATTCTGCAGTCCTCCTTGGAGGCTGAGTAGACGTCTCTGGCTGCACAGGCCTGAGAGTGCTTGCAGAGATACTCTCCCCTACCAGAGACATGGTGGTTAATACTGGCCATGTGTGGTTTCTCCTTTTATTGACTCTTGACAGTAACAGCCAAAAAAACAGTTTACGAATCCGACTTGGAAGGTTTATCTACAAAATCATTTGGGTTTGCAGGAAGTTCAGGGATGCCAGATTTTTAGGTTCACTGACATTTGCTTTGATCTCCAAGCAAGATGAAGAGGATTTAGAAGGGGAGAAGAATTCTTGATTACAGAGTTGGGACCAAATGGAGAATTTGAAGGGAAGAGGAAAGAAACCATCAAAGCAATGAACTGTGTAGTTGGGATGCTACTGCCATTGCATGCTTGTCCTCGCTGTTGGAGGAGATGGGTGGTTTGTTGCCTGCAGGACATCTTACTGCAGTGGTGTCTTGCTTAGGTGCTTCAGTCCAAGCAGTTTATCCAAAAGCCTTTTCTTCTGTATATGGACCATCTTGGAGTGCTGATGATCTTTATTCCCCCATCCAAGCTTCTAATTCCTTTTAAAGAAGTAAATTTGAATTGCAATTACAAATCTAGCTGAGGATGTCCCTGCTCAGTGCAGGAGGGTTGGACTAGATGACCTTTAAAGGTCTTTTCCATCTCAAACCATTCTGTATTCACTGTAGGACTTAAAAATCTACTTTTCCTACATTAAAGGTTTCATTCTTTAGGGTGAAACTAATTTAAGAGAAATTTCACATGCAGCTTTACTGCAAAACAGTCCCTTCTGTACCTCCTGCCTTCCCCACGCCAATACCTGGGCCCATAAATGTGCATTTTAGGGAGCACCATCTCCTGCACTTGCACCACAAGGTTCTTAAAGATGACCTGCTGTACACGATAAGCAACAATAGTGATGTTTCTCTCCCATCATCGAACAGTGGGAAGAGGAAAAATGTGGTGAACATGGAACAGAAAGATAATAAAAAAGAGAGGTTTAGCATTAAATAGATCATCAAATAATCTGATGTGTAAAGTTGTGAAATAATAATCAAGATGTTGGGCATCTCCATGGGTTTTTCAGCCCATCTAGGACGTATTTTTTCTGGCATCAGCTGTCACAGATGTGACAATCTGGCATCAGCTCTGGTGTCGCAGGGGTGTTATTTCATGTACCAGCAGCATGAGGCTATTTTCTGCTGCAGAAGAGAAATTCTGAGAGCTCTTGTGCTGAAATATTCAGATTAAGCAGTCAAGTATGTTTAAATTGGCTGTTTCTTTATCAGGTTTTTAAAGTTCATTATTTCAGGAATTTCTGCCCCACACAGTATGCATTTTGACAAACCAGTGGATGAATAAATCCAGGCTGTCTTGAGCAACTGAGCCTGTTATGATTATCTGAGGATTGGGAATGGAGAGCACGTTTCACTATTTTTGTAGTCCCTTGTCTGGGTTATGGGATGTTATAATAAAACAAAGTGAACTTTGCTTCCAGAATTGCCCCTTTTGCAGCTTCAGTGCTGACACTAATCTCTGTTTTTTCCAAATCATCCAATATTTGGCAAACTCTGTCCGTGGCTTCAGCCTTTAGCTGTCACAGATTATTTATGACGGGTACTGATATTTCCAGTGGTCGGTTTATTTTGGATTTTTGCCATGTGTTGCTTACGCTGTCCCTGAAAATGAAAATACTGAGGTTGGTCTTTGTGAATGAAAAAAAAATAGCATGACTCAAAGTCTCCATTTCACTTGCCTTTCCAAAGGTGGTTGGAGCATCCTTATTTTATTTGACATACCTTACAGTGTAACACTTGCTTAAAAAATGCAGCCCTCAATGCAAAAGCACTCGCTGTATGCACTCATATATCTGTTCAATTTGAGAAAGCACATTTGCTACCAGTGCCTGTGTATATTAAACTGTGGACAGCTAGTAAAAGGTTGCATATAATGTAAAAGTAAACCACTGTACCTGTTTCGTGTGTGCACAAAGCCTAGCTGGCTGGTGTAAATTTAGGGTGCTTTCTCTATCAACCTACTGGTAATCAAATTATTATTGAGATTTTTATAGGGGCCTCTCATCTCCTTGGAAATGGTAGTCTGTTTTATTGGGTAGGAGGACACAAGGCTTAATCTGTAACCTCATGTTTGTTTCGAGATTGTGTTTTTTTACATTGTGAGTAGAATTATGTTATGACAGTAAAATTGAGCAAAATCAGTATGCACGGTCAATTTGAGTAAGAATCTTCATTCAAATGTAGAAAAAAGAAAAGGATATAGAAAATATTACGATGAAAGTATGTTAGTTTAAAATGTCATAAATTCTTCCTTTCACAGGCATGCATAATGCACAAATTTTGGCCAGAGTGTTCATGGGAGTTGGCAGTTATTTCTGGTCTAATGTATCCCCTGGGTTTCCATCCCCCATGGGAGCAGCATCCTGTTACTGCCGCCTTCATCCTTGCCAAAGCCAGTGCATGAGTGAAGCAGCTGAACAATAGCCTGATGGTAAAGTCAGTTCACCTTATAATCTGCCGCTTACCAGGGTACAGAGACAAGCGTCCCCTTTCAGTGAGACATTAGCTTTTTTTTATATAAATGACTTGCCTACTCGGATGTAGCATAGGGTTCTTTATATACTCTCATTTAAATGTAAGCATGTAGCAGTGCAAAATGTCTTTAATTAAAATAGTGCGTAGGGTGAGTATTCATGTGTTGCAAAATACTTAATCTTGTTTTGGTCTTTTTCATGTTCCTATTTAATTTTTCGGTGTCCAAACGCAAGAATATTGTTTATTTAGGAAGTCATGTAAAAGCTAATATGACAGCCTGCTTGAACAGTTGTCATTAGGAGCCTCTCTCCCTAACATATGCTAATTACCTAATTACGCGTATTTCATTGCAGTATTTTCTCCAAAATGCTTTGGAAACTGACTGTCCACAAGAGGCGTGTTTGATGTTGAGCAGAGCCAGGCTCATGTGCATCAGCGGTTGGGAGACCACAAGCAATTATCTTCATTAATGTTTCGTTGACCTAACATAATACTCCAAGACATGTTTAGTGTTATTAAAAGTAAATCATGCGGCACATCTCCTGTGATTTATAAGGCTCAAATTAACACCTCTTTGCTTTCTGACCTCGCTAAATTTCTTAGCCATTAGTGGAAGCTTCTGGCGTTTGAGTGGCTTAGGGGAGGACTTGGCTATTCTGTGTTCCCAGAGTTACTGGGGCTTTGAGCATCTCCTTGGGGTTCGTGCTTGGCTCGCAATTCTGCTGGATTCAGGTTGTTCGGATGCAGAAGACACAGATGTTCGTTATTCTACTGATTCCATGCAGAATAAGCATCTATAGAGAAGGGAAGAAAGCTTTTGGGTAGGTGGGGTGGAGTGGCCTGATGCTTTATAGAGAATTTATTGAGCTTTCAAGCATTTGTTAGGAGGGAGAGGGAAGGGAAGGTTGGTTTACTCAAGTTGGCCAACTTAGTCCTGTTTGCAGTTCTCTTATGAGTCAGCAGTCTTTGATATGCGCTGATAACTCGAATAAAAATAGCCAGCCCTCTTGTATGCTTTAAAGTAAAAATCTCGATGAGGAATTATCTAGTTTAAGTGTGATGGTGTTTCGGTTTTTTTTTTCTCTTGGAGAAAAGCTGATGCTGGAGTCTGGAGCTAGACAAAGAAAGCCCAACCCAGCACTTAACTGACATCATCCCTGTTGCTTTTGTGCCTATGCTAAAGCTATAGGAAAGCAGCTGGAACGCTTCCCAGTATATAATATATATCCTGCTACCAAGCAGTGTGCCGTGAATCCGTGCCAGATGTATTTCACTGTGACATATTAATTTCTTTGCTTCAGATAGCACGTGGCTGGGGATAATGTCCTTGATGAAATATTGGAGCGAGAAACAATGCAGCATAAAATAATGTTTTTCACGTAAGGACCTCGGAAAGGCTTGCAGTAAATTAAACAAATCTGCAAATCCCAGGCTTGTGTGGATGTAGATGATGGGGTGGCTGTGCTTGGACTGAAGGTCTTGGATCCGGATGCTTGGGGAGGAGGGCAAGGACAGGGCAGCCATGTGAAATGCTTCCTCTGAACACTTCCCAACACTGAATATCTGAATCTCAGGAGCTCCGTAAACCTGACATGATTTTGACCTCGTTTTTTTGACTGTTCTTCAGCATTTTGTTAATACTGTCAGGGAACCATCACAGTTGCGAGGTCTTGCTCCTCTGGGGCAGTGCTCAAGGAATAGCTCAGTCTGATATGTAATGTTAGGATGTGCATCACAGGAAAGTTTATCTTCATTAGATGTCACCTGCCGCTTTATTGCCCAGGTCCTGGCTCCGAAGGTCCTCTGCATTTCTCCGTACTTACCCTTTGTCTTTATACTGGAATAATTCTTAACGTCTTCAAGTGGAGTTTTGGGTTTGTTAGAACCAATTGGTGGAGAATTGAGGTCCACTCACTCTGGAATCACCTTAATTTGAGGCCAGTGGTGGGGTGTCTTCTCCTTGTAGTGATTAACTTTGAGAAATTATCTGCGCATTTGCTGTTTCAACACCAGAGATCTGTGTTCTGTGGCTTTTAGGAAGTATGAGAGAAATGAAGTGTGATTGTGTGAGTTGGCTGTAATACTTCATATTTGATGTCAGATATGGACACCTTTGGAAAATGTTGACTTGGTGGATGGAGAAGTGCTACTGTTTGGATCACGGTGGGTTGAGAATCTACTGGACAGGAAGAGAAAGGACTTTATCCACTGTTCACTGGCACAAGATCAGGGGATAACACATCGAGGGCAAGGACCAAGTCCACAGGGGAAGGTGATGGTCATTTTATCCTAGTCTGAAGCAGCTAAAATTGGAGGGTGTTGTGTACCCCACAGCCATGAGAAGCTGATGATTCTTCTCATGGTCTGCTGGATTACAGAGTAGCTGCAGGAGTAAGTGAATTCAGTTGATGCGGGATCCTCATCCCAGAGTGCTGGAGCAAAGTGTCAGGCGCATCAGCAGTGTGTGCTCTTGGATGTGCGCCTGTGCAGGAGTCGCATGTCCGTTTGCACTGTCAGAGAACATGGAGCTTGTGACCACTAAGCAATTCAATTTTTTTTAACTTGTGACTAGGCAAATCATTGTGTGCCAAGAGTCATTTTGAATGGTGTTTAGGAAGGCCTTTGAATTGACAAAGAAGGCATTTTCCTTTTGGTTGGAGTATGCCTTTAAGGTGATATTTTAAAGTTTGTGGTTTTTTTTTTAAGTTAGCATTTTATGCAATTGTTCAAAATATCAAAAAGTTGAGTTCTCTAACAACGTCTAACTCTTAAGTAAGTTATTTGGTAACGTTAAGCTCTACGGCTGTAGCAAATTTTGACATGAGGGGAATGCAACTATTGATGCAGTAAACTGTTTGGTATGTTGCTCACAAAATACTGATTTTTATTCTCTGTAAAATACACTGAAAATCAGAGGGTCTTTTGAATCTTTGATGCTTCAGAGTCAGGGAAAAATTAGAAAAACCTTGAAGTGCTGTGGGTATTTATGTTTAAGTGGAGAGGAGCCTGAGGTGTGTGTAGTGTTTGTGTGTTCAATACCTTTCTTTATTACAGCTTTGGTGTATGAAAACCCTTCTCTTTCTTTTCAGATGTCATTTGGGAAGTGTCACTTGCTTTAAGGCGATCGGTGCCACTTGAGTTCCTCCATTGCATCTCATGGTGCATGTCAACCTGTTACCGAGGATCCCTGCCAAGATAAAACACCTAACCTATGTCTGGTTTGCCTTTTTTTTAGCGTTGCTAACATGATGACCTGACAAGATATCGGACGGTCCTGACTATGCAGCGCAGGTACTGATGGGAAAGGATCCAATATGAGTGTGAATGATGTTGGAGGAAGACGACGCTTTGAGGATAGCGAGTACACGCTGCACATATACCCCGGGAGCATTGCAGAAGGGACTATCTACTGCCCCATCACCGCCAGGAAAACTTCCACAGCCGCCGAGGTGATCGATTTGCTCATTAATAAACTTCAGCTTGAGAAAACAAAATGTTACGTCCTTGCCGAAGTGAAGGAGTTTGGTGGGGAGGAATGGATCCTCAACCCTACGGACTGCCCGGTCCAGCGCATGATGCTGTGGCCTCGCATGGCCCTGGAGAACCGCATCAGTGGGGAGGATTATCGCTTCCTCCTGCGCGAGAAGAACCTGGATGGGTCCATTCACTACGGGAGCCTCCAGTCCTGGCTGCGAGTGACAGAGGAGCGTCGCAGGATGGTGGAGCGTGGCTTCCTTCCCCAGCCGCAGCAGAAGGACTACGATGACTTGTGCAGTCTGCCAGACTTGAACGAGAAAACGCTCCTGGAAAATCTCAGAAACCGCTTCAAGCAAGAAAAAATCTACACCTACGTGGGCAGCATCCTCATTGTTATTAATCCGTTCAAGTTTCTACCTATTTATAACCCTAAGTATGTCAAGATGTATGATAACCATCAGCTGGGAAAGCTGGAGCCCCATATTTACGCTGTGGCAGATGTGGCTTACCACGCGATGCTTCAGCGGAGGAAGAACCAGTGCATCGTGATTTCGGGAGAGAGCGGGTCAGGAAAGACTCAGAGCACCAACTTTCTGATTCATCACCTCACCGCCCTCAGCCAGAAGGGATTTGCCAGCGGAGTAGAACAGATTATTCTTGGAGCAGGACCAGTGCTTGAGGTGAGATGAAGGTGATAGTAGCATGGAAACTTAATGGGGGGGGGGGGAAAAACCACAACCCAAGTAGTTGGGGTTTTATTATGACACTAGTCTGAGGTTACCTGGTAGATGCTGATAATAAAGTTACAACAGCATGAGCAATAAGAGAAAGTAGTGTTTCTGCCTATAGAATCCTACCTGCTTAAAAAAAAAAAAAAAAAGGAAAAATAGAAGTAGAGCAAATGGCTTGCTGACAGTTAAATGAAAAAGCTTTTCTTGAATTAGTGGTAGTCCTTAATAAATTTTCTTTGCAATGTATTATGGTGCATAGTGTATCGGTCGTGCTGTGTTTGGGGAGTTTCTGTGCACTCAACTCAATGGAGTTTGGGGAATTGATCAAAGGTAGCTTTCATCGTCAAAATTGTATTTTCTAATCCTGAGTATTTGATTTGGCTGGTGTGATTAGTTACTTTATGAGGGCTTTTTTCCTGGGAGGAATGGAGATTAGATGAACTGCACCATTAACTTCACAGATATGAAACTATAAAGAGGGATACAAGCATTCATTAATTAATTTGCCTTGAGTTTATGCTGTAACTCTTTGAAACGGTTTTCCTTGGACCCGTCAGTTTTGCTTGTTAGTTTTTTTTGTTTGTTAAAGCCTGTCTGCACATGGGTGATGAGCATCAGCTTCGGCTGTGCCATCGTTCTTTGAAGCCAGGGTACAGTGGCTTGATGTTTGCATTTCTTCTCTTAAAATAAAAAGTGGGTTCAGCTGTGCTTTCTGAAGACAGTAAAACTCGTGGATTTGAGGGGGGGGGGGTGTTGCTTTCTATGTTGAAAGGTGGGGGGTTTTTAGGAGTTGTAGATAGAGATGTACTCTGTGTGTCTAAATTCCATTAATACGTCTGAGGACTTGGGTCAGCTTCAACTGCCAGCCGAAGACTGAGAATCCGAGGAAGGACTAGTGCTCATGGATGTCTCGGCTAAGGATAACGAACGGCTTCGTTTTGCAAAGCCAAGAAGGTTTTTTCTATTTTCACATCAGGTAGAATGGGTTGAGCTAATTCCGAAACTGTTCAAATCGTTGGGGTGGCCTTTGCCCTGAAAAGCAGCAAAGCTGTCTAACTGAAGGTCAAGAAATTAAAAAGACTCCTTTTTTTGACAGTCTGTATGAAATTGTGTGTTAATTCTTTTAAGAAGCGCACAGCCAAGCGGATTGCCTGATCTTGCACTTACAAGTGTTTCTCTTCTTGTACAAGAGATTATGGAGCTGTTTCTTGCTGGAGTCGATGAGAAAGTATCAGTCCAGGTTCCAATAGTCTGAAATTAGTATTTGTTACTGTGGTGACCCAATTAGGTGACCACATTAATTTCAGAAACTGAATTTATGAAAATTTATGAAAACTGTTGCATTCCATCTCCAATCCTGTTATTTATTTGAAACATTTACATGCCTGTTTGGGTTTTGCTATGTTTTTTAATATATCCTGCTGGACCAAGGTCCACTTTATAGTTCTCTCAAGTAGTGTCAAAGAGAGGATCTCTGGCTAGCTTAGATTTCCAGAGGTGGAGAAGAGAGATCTCTATAAAAGAGAAGTTTTGGGAATTGTTTTTTTTCTGAAATTCTACTTTTTTTGTGGAGTAGGTAAAACAGTCCGGTTGCAAAACTGCCTGAACATCACTCACTGATGCAGTAATAGATAGTAGTAGATAAATCAACTGTTCCACCTACTTGAAGGTTTTTTTTTTTCCAAATACAGACTTCCAGTCATTGCCTGTAGTCCAACAAACGTGTGTTGGGAGGGAAGGACTAGAGGATGCCCATGAGCTGCATATTCCTTTGCTTTCTTCCTCTGCTTGGTGTTTCTTAAATTCTCTAACAGGGAGAGAGGGTGCAAGCAATGTGAGGATGGTGCAGTCTGAAGATCCCTGGTCATCAGGATCCCTGCCATTACCCCATGTTTCAGGATCTGAAGTTTAATACCTGTAAGGCTCTTGGATGTGGGGCAGCAGGACAAACGGTTTATTGGTAATGCTGCTTTGGGATGGCCACTTCTTCCCGGGAATTAGGTACAGGGGAGGGATGCACTATGCCTCTTTGCTTTCCTTTCGCAAGAACTGCAGCTGTTTTTAAGGAGAAAAAAACCCAATCTGATTCATATCTGTTATTTCTTTTGCTTTTGGAACAGAAGTTTGCATTCCTCTGCTCTGGCAGCTGGACGGCTGCTGTTGTGCTCCTCTAGCTGCCTCCAGGTCTCTCGGAGAAAGTGAGGGTAATCCAGAATTTCTACTGCTCTGCCAACGCCAGTCCCATATAGTCACAAATCATGTAGGCCTGAAGATAAAATGTACATGCTTCTGCTTCTCTTTCC
>NW_010245966.1:34947-44674 GCF_000690775.1 Eurypyga helias
AAGGGATCTCCAGAGAAGATAAAGGGTTGCGTTACCCTGCCACTTGTTTGCAGATTTGACCTTTTGAGTCCTTGCATTTGTGGTTGAAATACACTTTTCACTTCTCTAAGTTTAGATTCCAAACCTGTGGGTGGGTTTTTTCCTCTTTTTCTTCATTACTCTTCCCTCCTTCAGCCACTTTCTTCGATCCCCTGTTTTCCCTCTATGTATTTAAAATTAAATTAGGTTCAGCTCATGTTTGTCTTCTAGCAGGCAGCGACGTACCTTTGTGCTGTGGCTTCTGATAGAGGGGACAGAGCACAACAAATAAAGAGTTTATTCCGACCCATTAATTTCTTTCTTTACCTGCTTGCAAAGCATCTCTGGTAGCACAAGTCTACGCACTGAGCCACCCGTTCCTGGGAATGCCTTCGCAGTTGCGCTCGCACGGCGGGAGCGGAAGCCGAACAAAATTAAGATCCCCACCCTGCAGCTTCACTGTTTTCCTAATTCACCTTTTTTTTAATAGCTTCAGGCTATTGTTTGTGATTGTTGTTGTTGCATGAGATTCCTGTGAGCCTTGTCCCAGTTGCACTTTTGAGGACAGCTGTCAAGGCAAGCCGTTACTGCCATCTAAACATGGTAATACCATCCAGTGGTTGTATGTGGTTTTATGGGAGAGGTGTGTACAGAGACCCAGCCTGTCCTTTTAGGGTCTATTTCATTTAAGTTCTATGGATTTTTTTTTTTTTCTCCCTGCAGTGGGATTTAATAGGCAAGCTTTTTTGTAGAGGTTCTCCTTGGAGTGGCTGCAATATGACTTTTTTTGTTTTGTGATAAATTGTGTTATAAAATATTTATGTATTGCTCATTTGTGATAAATGATTACTTAAGTTTTGTGATAAATTGCATTGTAAAGTATTTATATATTACTCATTTGTGATAAATGATTACTTAAATACCATACTTTTTCTAATAACAGGGTTCCAATTGGCTTAAAAAGTTGATTTTCCCTATATTTTTTCTGTACTTCCCTCCCTTTGGTTATAAAGCACACTTCTCCCTATAGAAGATTGCTTTTTCGTCAGGGTATCCATAAACCTGAACTTACCAAAACTTTGCTCTCTGCCTATTTAGTTTCAAGACTGAGTTTTTCAAATGCCATTGTTTTATGTAGTTACTAGAAGACAAGTTATATGTGCTGTAATTCAATTCTGTTTCTGATAGACTTCATGCAATGCTGCAGATGAAAACTTCATTATGCTCAGCTTGATGCCCATCAGGGACCCTGAGGGCATAACTTTGCTGCCATGTAGGTAGTCTGTTTTTTGTTTAGATGCCAACCCTGATACTATTTAAGAAAGCATGGAGGAAGTGTGATGGTCAGGCAAACACTTTACTCCAACAATTGCACTTGTTTTTTTGAGAGGAGAATAGGAGGAGCTTCCTATAGGCAACTTATACCAACCGTGAAGTGTTTGTGCTTTATTTCTAATTCTGAAAGCCACAAAATGTTGTTAATAATGACATTTTGGAGTCATCACAGGGAACAGGTTGCTCAGAGAGGTTGTGGATGCCCCATCCCTGGAAGTGTTCAGGTTGGACAGGTTGAGAACCTGACCTAGTGGAAGGTGTCCCTGCCCATGGCAGGGGGGTTGGAACTAGATGGTCTTTAAGGTCCTTTCCAACCCAAACCATTCTGTGATTCAGTTAGTGGTCTACCTGGAGATCTGTAGTTAGACCACAGGGCTGGTTTACCCCATAACTTGTTCACATGAACTTAGGACAGTGTTTTCAGACCGTATTTTGTCTTTTTCAATTAGCTAGAAACTTCCAGATGAAGTTTATGTTAGAATCCCAGCTTGTGTTCACAGACTTAAACCTTTAGAGGTGGGATGTTGTTGGTGTTGCTCCCCAGCCCTCCCTGGAATCATCACCCTGGGCATGATGCAGTGCATGAGCATCCTCCTCTATTCGGTGCAAAGCAAAACGTAAAGCATGCGTCAGCTTTCCTGGGGAGGTTTGAATGCAAATTAATGTATCATGTTACTTCTTTTTTTTCCTCCAATTCTCAGCAAAAAAATTTCTCCCTGGCTCAGGTATGCCCAAAGGTTCCCCAGACAGGTGTCGGATGAGCCTAGATCTGAAGGAGTCTGCGCCAGATCGTTCTGTCATCCATAACTTTCTCAACATCTCATTTGTCACAAGGAGTACTGCAATGGCAGCTACAAAAACCAGACGTGTTTTCTAAGCAGCTGTTTACATGCCTCGTCAAATGTCCCACTGGGGATTTCTCAATTGCTTTTTTAAAAAAAAAAAAATGCTAGAGGAAATGTTTCTGTGGCAGGCTGAGGACGCTGCTGCTGTTGCTGTCCTTCACAGCTGATGTGCATCTGCAGCATCTCTGCCAAAAGAAGAGGAGCTGATTGCTTGAATTGCTTTTGAAAAAAATGGCTGCTAACCTTTTGTAGTGTCAGCAATGCTATTTGCATGCCCAATAGGTGGTGGTTTGCATAGAAACCTTAGGAACAGGAACTGCTTTTTGATTTCTGGAGCAATATTACACAATACATGTCTTTTGCTTGTATAGGGAAATTACAGCTTTAATCTTAAGGCCTAGAAGTCTAAAAACGTCTTTTTTGGTTTTGTTATTTTTTTTTAATCCTGATTGTTAAAGGAAATATAAGCTTCAACTAAAAGATACTGCATTTTATTTGAAGGGGCTTTGCTGTGGTAACGTGCAGCCCCCTTGCAACTGCATTAGGCCCTCGCAGCAGCAGCTGAAGAGCTGGCCGCTGTTAGGTGCGAGTGAAAATGATACCGCACTGCCAAAATTTCAGTAGATGCTGCTGACTGTTTCCAGAGTTAAACAAAGAGCTATTGAGTGGAGTTAAAAAAAAAAAAAAATCAATTAACTAGAAGAATCGGGCATGTCCTGGATTTTCAGGGTAGTCGAGTGGCGTTGGACAGCGCGGAGATGCTAAAGCTGTATGTGCATGCATCCTCCGCTGCTGCTCCCAAGGAATTCGGCTGGATGCATGCAAGACTTGTTATTCTGCTCATTACTCACTTTTGATGATTTTAAACCTAGAACACATACAATTATTATTGATCTCCTGTGTGATCTGGTTTGGGGTAGGTGTTTATTGCAGCAGCCAGGATTTTTTCGCCTTGCATTCTTCCCTCCCCAGTGAAGGGAAAGGTTAGAGAGGGAGCAGCGCACAGAGATTATACAGATGATGCCTAATGTGGGAAGAATTTGTGCAGGCCTCCGCCGGCAGCAGCAGCACAAAGGAGTCATACAGCAAGGCTCATGCACCAAATGCTTTTCACCAGCGCTTTCAAAATGCTGTTATTCTTTAGCTGGGGATATTTTACAGTTTCAGGCTCTGTATCAAATAGTGTCTTGTTCATCCATTTCTCTGATGCTGAATTATTCAATCTTCTCACTTTATAGGCTTCCTGCAATATCCAGATTGGCTGTATCGGTGGCTGAGTTTAGTTTTTTTTTTTCCCCCCCCATTATTTGCTATCTTCAACAAACGTCTTATCACCACCAAATCCAGTTTATGATGCTTAAATGAGAGAAATGGTTATTTTTGACCTGAGATGACTTGCTGAAAACAGATTAATTATCATAACAGGCTTATGCGAAGCTGCCTTTTTCCTCCACCCTTAAGAATTAGCAGCTATTTTGTTTCCAGGAGGGAAATGTTAAATAAACCCCTGGCTTTGCTGGGTGGAGCATTGCCTTACGGGGAGCATTTGTTGAGCCTACGCGTCCAAGCAACCCATCTTCTCCTTCTTGCCTCACCGTCTCTTTTTGAGGGATTTGGTTTGGCTTACCATTCTTTCTTGTTCATACCTTTCCATTTTTTATCCTTTTCTCTGGTTTTATTTCACTGATCTTAGGGTTTCACTTTCCCCTCTATTAATCTATATCTAGATATCTGGATTTTTATAGATACCTAGATATTTTGTTCCTAGCAATCTACCTTTTCTTGATATTTAGATCGTCACATGTCCAGACTTCATGGATCCCCAGTTGTCTGAATATCTAGGTTTTACAGATCTTTATCTATATAGATACCTATATATATAAAATATAATCTGGGGTCTGACCCAAGCAGGGACCATGTATTCATCCTTGCATGCAACCATAGGGGGACCCAGATGATGCTCAGCATTATAGAGTATTACAGAGCAGTTGACTTTCTTAATACTGGGGTTTTTTTTTGTCTTCCACTGGCTTACTGCACCAGTGTATCTGCTCTTTGGTTTTGTATTAAGCTTTTTTTAAAAAAACTGGATACCAAGGTGCATATTTTATAAAGCATGAACAAAGGACCTCTTTTCTGAAAGATTTATGTTTCATTTTTCACTCTATATACTTACGTTACCATTTGTTTTTGATCAAAGGTTGTGCTGCTACTGTCCAGTAAAGCATCTATGAGGACTTAATAACTGAGGTGCAGAGTTTTTATCGCTCATGTGCACAGTTAATATGGCACCGTATTTTTCTAGTCACAGCATGAGAAATTAATGCTCTAGTAGGGTTTTGTTTCTTCCCCTGCTCCCTTCTCCTAGTTAAAATACAGATTTTGTTTTTGGGACCATTTACTGAGACCCTTTTGACTTTTTTTTGTGGTTGGGGAACCCATACTGGATTTTACATGTTGGGCTTGGGTGCTGGGTGGATGACAAATAGGTGGTGTGCTGCAGCTTGGTTGCACTTGGTGGGGAACAGAAGAGCCTGAGAACAAGGAGCCTTTGTAGGACATGGACTACACCCAGCTCCCGTGGTAGCAGTTGACAATTTTTGCCTCTTTAACAATTTCTGCTGTCCCTGTGGCTTTTCCAGGCACAAAACATGCGTCGTCTCATGCCTCTGCTGAGTGTGTTTTGTTTTGCTGCCCAATGAGCAATACCCTCTCCTTTCTGCTCATTGACAAGGTGATGATGTCTTGTTGAGCTCCCGGAAATTGAACAAATTGTTTCCCAAGGTAGCAAATAAAATCTTCTGAATCTGTCCTCTGTGTCTTCAGATGTGAGAGGAATTGCCTTCCTATTTGTTGCTGTTTATAACACAGCAATTGTTAATGTGATTTATTTTATACATTGGAGAGACTGAGAAAATATAATTTAGTTATGTGTGTGTTTTTTTCCTTTTAACATCTTCAGTGATTGTTGATATATAAATATAAACCTAAAGGACCAGGGTTACTTCTGGAGTTGGTGCATGTGGCTGGCACTTGCTCCTGCCTCTACTTTCTTTTCCTGTGTGAGCCTGGACAGGTCTGCAAGCATTGTATTTGTAAAGATACTGAAATTCCTAGATGGAAATTAAAGATATGCATATGTGCATACATTATATATGTGCATGTGCACCCTGTATGTATGTTAGCAAGTGGTTCAGCACATCAGGGAACTGTTGTGTGGAGGGAAGCCACTGGTGCCGACCCCGCACGTGCACTTCCAGGGTCTCCTGGGGACGAGCTCCCGCATGGTCCTGCGGCAGGAGACCTCAGTTGCCTACAGCCAGGACGTAGTTTGAATCACAGTAGTTTTGGAGCATAGAACCTGAAGTGGATTTAGTGGAGTGGTCAAGAGGTTTCATCTGAAGACCACCTGAGCCACCTACAGCCCTGCGGCAATGCAATGTATACACCTCATTTCCCCATATGCTTCCTGTAGGAAGAGAGAACTCGACGTGTTCATTGATGGTTGTATATAGAGCATGAGCATCGGTGTGAATAGTGATCATCGTTTGGGGTCGTGTCCACGAAAATGTCTAAACTCAAGAGTTGCTGGGATGAGCACTGTTGACTGACTCTTCTGCAGCTCTGAGAAGATTACATTTTCTTTGTGTTCCCAATGTCTGCCAGACATAAAGCAGCTTAACAGAGTACCTCCAGCTTTGATCAAATAGCTTTGCTAAATTCAAAAGAAATCAATTAAAAAATAAGGCAATACAGCGAAGCATAGGCAGGTAGCTGCTTTAGCTTCTGCAGTCTCCAGTTAAATATTACATAGAGGTTAAGTTAAAGCTCAGCAGAGAGTGTGACAGAGGGCGATGGAACAATCCTTCCCCAAACCCACGTTGCACAAGTCTCGCTGAAGCTCATGGCAGCAATTTGGGTAGGCAAATAAAATCATTGTTTCCTGTGTTTGCAGAAGGGATCTGCCTTAACTGCAGGAGCCGATTGCAACTCGCTTTTATTTGCTTAATTAAGATGGATGAGGGAGAAACGTTGTGCCAGACAATTGAGCCTTTGGCTTTGTCACAGTGTTTGGGGATTTGGACTTTTATGGGCAAAGCCTGCTGTAGAGAAGATGAAAGGGCAACTGGGATCTCAAGAGTTACTGTTGAGTTTAAAACAGTGAGGCAATTTTGCAGATCATTTATTTTGGGACATATAAAGCATTAAAAAAAAAATCTGTCCATTTTGCATCAGTGTGAGCAACAAATTAACAAATCTTTCTGTCAGTGGGATGGTTGGTGCCCCACATGCATCATTGCTCACTCCTGTGAAGCTTTGTGGTGTAGGTAAGCA
The DNA here is from genome assembly GCF_000690775.1 of Eurypyga helias. Classification (NCBI taxonomy): domain Eukaryota; kingdom Metazoa; phylum Chordata; class Aves; order Eurypygiformes; family Eurypygidae; genus Eurypyga; species Eurypyga helias. Next base: position 41,481 of record NW_010245966.1, read on the forward strand.
CCACCCCTGCTTTATGGAGAAGAGCCTTGGAGAGTGAGGTCCTCATCCTTTGCCCACCAGGATGGCTGTGCTCAGCTAGATAAAGGCTTCACTGTGTCCTTCATCCTGTCCCTGGGAGAACATTAGGCAGGGTGGTCCCTACCACTTTGTCATCTGTAGCTCAGGGGTCTCCTAAACGGATGGTGATCTTTGTCTAATAAATCTGGATGAGTGTTTTTGGGGTCAACTTGGCTACATGAAACTTGTGATGACTCCATAACTTAACTTTGTTCCAGCCAGCACCACAGGAACAGCAGCATGCTGCTTGCTTTTTGGCTTACACCTGGATGGTTCTACTACAATGCTACTAACCAGTAAGGATTTTCATAAAAATGCATCTTACGGCTACATGAAAGCTAAAGTTTTTGCTAGGCCTTAACATGATTGATAAAATGAATAGTGTCTGTGTTGTATAGCTGTTGTCCACCTACACTGATGCTTGTCGGCTGTGGTAAAGCCGTCTGGATGCTAAATCAAGAATCTTCCTTATTGTAAAAGCAGGGCATTTTTAAAATTGTATATTTTCAAGAGTACTAACCCTACCAACACCCATAAATAAGGCCAGAATAGAGGAGAAGGTGGTACAGTATTGTTAAAGAATAGAAATAAATCAAAATTTACCACAGCACAAGACACATCAGGATAGTTGGCCATTATGAAAAACATATTTTTATTAGTCATGAAAGCAAATTGTGTAAATTATTTCCATTGTAAAAGGTACCAGGAGACCATGTAATCCACTGTATGAGAAGTACGGATCTGAGTAATTGTGATTATTTCTGATTTTAAACGTTACTGTATATATTTATAGAATTCATAGAATATCTCAAGTTGGAAGGGACCCATAAGGATCATCAAGTCCACCTCCCTGCTCCTCACAGGGCTACCTAAAATGAAACGACATGACTGAGAGCATTGTCCAGTTTACTATTGCTGTTCACACTAATTTAATACTTTTGCAGTTACCGAGATGGCTGATTTAATGTGGACCAGTTCATTCTGTTATGGGCAGACTGGTAGCAGAGTATAATGTAGTGGTTTCCAAGCAGTTCCTATGAAAATACTTCAAGAAATGCCACACTCCAAGAAAATATTAATTTTCAGGGGAAAATAAAGAAGTAATTCTTAAAAAGGCTCTTTCAGAGTAAGAAACTGTTTAAAACTGCCCTCATTACCACCCTCAGGGAAGTAAAGTTTTGAAGGAGAGCACAGGTCTCAAAAAAAGGGGGTATGTGTACCAAAAAATGCTGGGGATGAGGCTGACTTTTTTTAATTAAAAAAAGAAAGAAAGAAAAAAGTTCAGCAAGGTCTGGCCATAATGAAATTAAAATGTCTTATTTTTTTGCCAGCTTTTTTGAGATCTGTAATACCTTTTGTGTTTGATAGCAGGGAATAAGAACAGAGAAATGGGGTTCCTATGTATTGACTTTGTTTTGTGGTAGGGATCAAAGATTGCCCCAGAACAGGCACATTTACTTACGATTTTTAATCGGGAGAAAAATCTTGGACAAGGAGCTGTGTGAGGGATGCCAAAGGAGAATGAAAACATGTGGATAAAAATGCTCACATCCAAGATAAGGGCGAAATATTAAAACTTTAATCTGCTTGATCATTGAGGAAATTGGAGTTTTTTTGAGAAATGGCAGGTTTGGGCAGCAGAGGTTTGGCGTGGAGGGTCAGGGTGGGAGCTATATCCCAAGTATCAGATGCTTGAGCGCTTTCCAACGCAGAGCAGATCTAGACTCTCTGGATTTCAGTGAAGCATCTGACGTGCTTGGAGAAGAAACAAGAAAAGGAATTGGAAAAAAGAGAAGGGGAAAAAAGAAAAGAAACACAAAGAAAAAAAAACCTGAAGAAAGAGACCAAGCAGATTTTAATAACCTGAAATCTTTTTCTGAAGAATTACTGCTTTTCCTGAATTTGGATAAAATTAAATACAGGCTGGGAGATGCAAGGGATGCAAGGGTCTCCTATAGGGAAGTGTGGGATTTTCTCCTTACAGCTCACAACTGTTACAGTGAACTTGAATTATCCTTTAATTATGGAGATTCAGAAAATTGTCCTGAAGAGTGGAAAATTCCTTTTTTGTTTTGTTTTGTAAAATACAGGTGGAGAGGGAAGATTTGGATTGCTTCCTTAAAACAAGCTTCTCTACAATGTTCATATCCACTTCATCGAAAATAAAGTTTGCAAGCTTTAGAAATACACTTTTACGTTTTAATTTAAGGCTCTGAAAAATGTGAAGTTGGAAGTATTGGAGTTTATTTCTTCATTGCCTAGGCTACGGCTGCAGGAACGGCGATGCTCAGAGGAATGTATTTGAATTATCAGGCTGAACTCTGTGTTTCTGACCCAGAGTTTTCTTGGTATTTGGAGGCCTCTGGGATAGAGGTAACCTTGCCAGCAGTTCATAAATTTGAGCCAGGCTTTTTTACCTTAGTCAGGAAATTCATGCTAGAGCTTTATTTAAGCTGGGATTCACAGTGATCTAATCCCAGCACGCTGCCAAACCCAACCTGCAATTTCTTTTTTTGCGTTTCGTTGCTCTTTTTTGTTTCAGCTTTGGCATTGCGGATTGCTCCCTTCCCTCTCCGTCGCTTTTCCCAGAGCTGTTAATCAGAGGGGATGAATGCACGCAATCACCCTACAAAAAACCTCTCTGCTAATTGCAGGCACGGTGATGGCGGCCGTAATCGCAGGCATCACTCTGCTGTGTGTGCAGGGCAGAGCTGATCCCCTACCCTGCAGGATGCGCTTTCCAGGAAAAATTATAATGAGTAAATATTTTTAATTTCTCCAAATAGCAGCTAGAGGAAAGCATCTGGTGGCATTTTGCAACTATTGGGAGATTATGCACAAATCTGCATTGCAGGTGTCATATAAAAGTCCAAAATAATATAGTATTATATTAAAACTGTATTACATGTCATAATATAGTAGATATATATAGTATATTCACACACGCAAATCTGCGTTGCAGGTGTCACAGAAATCCAAAGTAACATGTCTGTCGTTGTTTAACGTTAAGTTCTACAATAATAATAGTAGAACAATAACATCATCGTATGTGGTCGTGTTTTGCAAGTATTGAGAGATTGTGTGTGTGTGTATAGATATATGCAGAAGCACACACAAATCTGCATTGCAGGTGTCAT
>NW_010245967.1:0-34513 GCF_000690775.1 Eurypyga helias
TTCCTGGCTGAACCCAGCACAAAGAAGGTGGTAACTGTCTTCAGCAAAGCTTCTAAGGGATGTCATCTGAACAATGATTTCATAGGAAGATACTGGAGGTATGGGAACATAATCTTCAACTCTTGCATATCTAACTTCAGATTAAAATAGAAGAATATAGTACACTCCAGAATAGCCAAAAATTGTAGGCTTTGTGGCCATTCACCAATTTGAAAGTAAATATGAGCACAACTTGCCTAGTTTGTTTTCCAAAATCATTAGAGAAACCAATGTTTAAAGGTGTGTTAGGAATGGTTGTCAGACTCTGACTTGCAATGCTATGCTACCAAGCCCACAAATAGTCCATTCATTTGCTGTTACTATAATATTTATAATTAAAATTTTGATACATAAGAATTCACAACAGTTTTCAGGGCTGAGAGTGATCCATAGCTCCTTACCAGTTGTTCTGGTTAAGAAACCAATAGCTTGGAAACTGAACTAAGCTATCATCTAGAAATATTTCTTTTCTAATTGAGTTTAAACATTGATATGTCAGCATAGCATGCTTTCACCCCCTGTTCTGCAGATAATTAGAAGACTTTCATCTGATGGAAGCTGATATTTCAGCACTTTGTAAGAACACCATGTTCTACAGATGTACTTTTCAAAAGGTGATTTACATTATGAGTGCTATGGTAACAGCAAAACAAGACCCTTAGGTTGTCAGGAGTGGAAAAGTTCTTACTTAATGCATGACTTAACTAATAAAGAATTTTTAAATTTTATAGGATCAGGATTTTTAACACTGTTTATTTTTTCTGCTTTTTTTTTAACTAGACTACCGTTTAATCTTTATAATAAAAATAAGCATATACTTGTGTTCTTGCATCCACAGACTCAAGCAGGGATAAGGGTTGTTTAATGGAGTTGGTACTGGCATCGATCGCTCATTGCTTTAAAAGGAACTTTCAGGTTAATCAGATCTGTAAACATCCTTCTCATTATTAACATTGCTAAACAGGATTAAATATTATGGGGAAAGACCAAGGTTTGCTTTTCCAGATACATAAAAATCAATTTGTTGTCGTTAGTAAGTGTGCTAAATGTATCAAGGTAAAAAATCCTTCAGCCCTCTAGAGGATGATTTTTCAAGACAGAGTCGCCTCTGAAAGGCAGTAAAGACATGACTGTGACAGGGTACTATGTAGGAGGTACTGCTCACTCCCTCTCCTGGTTAATTCTTCTGTTAACCTCATTTCCAAATCTGATTTTTCATGTAATGTGTGATATTAATCTCCACAGGGGATGGACAATTACACACAGCTGTTTCTTCTTTTAATCTTATTTCCAATTCATAGCTTGGACATTTCTTATGCAAATTGTTTGTGTTCATGACATACAGGTTCTCTAACAGATCTGGAGACAGATAATGAGACTGGATGTGTATCTTGACGAGAGTTTCTATAACACCAAACACCTTCATCACCTATTGTTTTGCAGCTGTACTTGAAAATTCCATATCCTTGTATGTTTCCAGCCTTCTAACTACTTGCAACATGAACTGTTCTAACAATGACAGCCAAAGTTTCTTGGTGAACTCTTTTGCCAAATTCCAGCAGCTGAAGTACTTAGAACCATGTTCACTAGTAAAATCCCCTGGTGTTGTACCAGTCTGTGAAGTACATGGATTTATAGATTAGGGAGAGAGAAACCTGATGTGAGGCAAAGTTAGAAAAATTATATTCATCTATAAGTCTGCTTGCTTTAGAACTGTCTACTACCTATGCTGGAAACATTTTTCCTCTGACAGTGTATCTTCCCATATTGGCAGATCATGGATACATGTGATTTGTAGGAGGACAGGTTCTTCCTCCTCACACAGTGGGATCTAGTTCTGCAGTAAAGGGGATACATTTCCATGTCCATGTAACAGCAGAACAGGCTCTTATCTCACTCAATTGCCTGACAGACAATCAAGTCAGAGAGCACACCTTATCAGCATTATGTTTGTTTACTTCTGTGTGTCCATATACTGTATAAATCTCTAGGTCCATTTGGCTGAGACTAGAATGGAAGAATCGACAAAGTGACATGGGTGAAATGCAGCTTGCAGTTTGATTGTGTGTGGAATAATTTCATTTTTAAGTATCTGAATAAACCAGATTGCAAGGAGAAAACAAGGTGGTTGTCCTGCAATTGATGAGCTCAATTTTTTTCCCAAATTGGAAGCAGGAAGAGGATTCACCATTTTTTTATTGGTAATAATTGAGCAAAGACTGTTGGGTCACAGCACTAAAGGGGGACTATGTTGTAGTAAATAGCTTCATGCCATACTGCTAGAAGTAAAGGACATTCAGTTCCTTATAGAACTAAGACCATAATCCAACAACATCCAGAAATATTCAATACAAGTAAATATATTTTTAAAATAAAATTCATATACACATATTTAAAACTTCTCTTTCTCCTGCATTTTCACATGAGAATTATCTGACCTTCCAGTAAAAACTATGATTTCTGTAGTTCACCTGAACTCTCCTAGTCTTCTTCCAGACTCAGAGCTCCATCAACACCTTAGCTCTTTCTGTCCTTCAACACAAAGCTAATATTTTTTTATGTTCTAGGTTTTTAGACATAAAAGTCTTCTAAAAACTCCTGGAGACTATGTGGCTTCAGATTTTCTTCATGGCATCAGGCACATGCTGTTAGGATCCTGTGTGCAGTACACCCAGCATGGGGGTTTTCCTGCCTTTCCTGGACTCAAAGCTGACTTTGGCTCCCATACTTAGGCTTGTCCTTCTCCCCTCACTTGGGTGCAATGGGACTGTACCCTTGACAGTCAGATCTCTGCCCTTGCGTGCCTTGGTGCCACCCTTGGCTCTCAGCTCCCCTTCCCTTGGGGAGTAGCTGGCCCTTTCTGCTCCTGGATGCACAGCTTTAAGAACAGAAGGTCTTGAACTATCAGTTTTGAATACTCTAAATCCAAAACTCCTTGGATGAATGGCTTTTGATTCAGTTTCTATTAGGCATCAATTTACTCATCCTGTGAGTAAACTTGTGAAAATCTTTTTATCTTAAAAATTTATTAGTAATCTACCTATTATGCACACTGTCAAGAGATCACCATGCTGCTGAATCTCCAGACTTGACAGTGAAGTCTCATCAACCTGCTTTTAACACATCAGACCAATTTCTTCTGTTAAAATGCAAGAGAAAACCAACTCATCCACTGTGGGTGTTTTGTTGATTACCTCGGTTTTCTGGAAATGTATTGCACCTGTCCAGATGAAATCAAAATTTGTTGTATTTTATTCATTCAGTTTAAAGGATTCATAGGGTTTGTTATTTTTTTTTAGTTTATTTATTGTAATCTTTTTTATAAGACTAAGATGTTACCACTGCAGTCCTCCTGAAAGTTTCCTCTGATGCCTCACTTTTATTCTGTGCAAGACACTGGTACTATCTGATCTTTTCAGCAAAAGTGTTTACTGCCTAAACCCTTTAAACTGTTTCTCACTAAATGGCTCCCACCACTTCTTGAAAGTACTGTAGCTCTGCCTGGAGCTTGCACCGGTCATGGCAAGGGCATGAGGTATCTTATTGCTCCTAGGTACTTCTGAATGAGCTGATTTTCAAGCTCCTCTTAATTACTTAGAGTAACCACAATGCCTCATTTCTGCTCCATGCAGTGCTTAAGTAGCCAGTGGGAAGTCCACATTGTTCTAGTCAACCTCCCAAAGTCACAAGTCACAGTGTGCTGCTGTTACACTGAACACTAACCACATTTTGGTATTCATTAATTAGTAAGAGCATAATCAGCAGGTTGAACAAAGTGATTGTTTCCGTCTATTCAGCCCTCAGAAGGTCACATTTGGAGTCTTTCATCTGGGTTTGGGCTTCATCAGTGGAAATGCAATATCAACGACTAGAAGAGTGTCATGAATGGTCATTACTATGAGGCACTGGAGCACACATGCATAGGTCAAAGGCAGATGGTTTTCATTTAGTCTCATGAGGAGGGAGTGGAAGGAAGACTATTGCTGCTGTGCAAAAAACGCAGAAGCTCAGGGAAACTCTCATTCTGCAGGATTCTTAGCCAGAGAGAATTAATAATCATGAAGTCTCTGCAGTAATTTTACTTCATCGATGTGTGGTGAAAAAAAAAAAAAAGTTAAGGATTTGGTTCCCTCTCATCAGGAAGAATTGATGCTGTAGTTTACCTTCATAGACAAATGCATTTTCTCATACTTTACCTATGCTTCCAAGAAAAAGCATTGAAAAGTAAAATACTTTGAATTGTTAGCGATAGAGCTGTGTAGAAGATGCCAGCAAACAGTTGTACATTTTGAGAAAGGATGGACCAATAGAGACTGCATATAGCTTGTGTACATAGCACAGTACAACGAAGCACAACATGACATGTGGTTAGTACATCCAGTGTCAGAAACAGGAGAGTTACTTCAGCCTAGGCAGAATAGACAAATGACACAGCAGAGCTCAGCCTATGTAGATACACTAGTACATGTTCTCAAATTAAAAATAAAAATTATTTTCTGTTGGCTGTTTTCTTGATTCAGTGAGCATATTCTTCTTCATCACCTATTCTGTCAATGTATATTTCTACAAATACATTTGCTAAAAATTCTGCAACAGAAATATGGTAGGAAAATGTGTCCCCGTGGAAATAATTAAAATGAAGATCAATACCTTACTTTAAAAAATAGCTGTTGTTGTTATTATTATATCGGTATCAGACTGGAGCAATTCAGCTAACAGTTCTATTTGTGAACAATTTGGAATTTGTACTCTCACAATTATGAAGAGAATTTAGTTTCTTGTCCTGACCTACCTGAAGTCAATGGTCTTCACAACAGCAGGTAAGACTTATTATATGATTGTAGTAAGTTAAAGGCATTTTACATTCCCTATGGAGCATCACCATGCAAGACTTCTCAAAAAAAATGTCTGTAGGTACAGACTGAAGCTTAATAGCAAAGAAGCAGAACAGAATGCAACAGACAAGGTTTTACCTCATCCTTGGCAGCCTGTTGGGTTTCCTCTTGAGTTCCACATTGCACGCGACACATTTTCCTGCTGTCCAGATCCTTTATGATACCTGCTGCAGTGGCTCACTTAGCATTCCCCAGGATTTTTAATAACACTTGAAAACAAAACAGGTTAGAGAAAGTATCCTGCCAATTTCTGTACCCTCAGATTCTCTCACTTGAAAATAAACATATTTACTTCAGCTATTTGTGTGTCATAGAATCATAGAATCGTTTGGGTTGGAAGGGACCTTACAGATCATCTAGGTCCAACCCCCTTGCCATGGGCAGGGACACCTTGCACTAGAGCAGGTTGCTCAAAGCCTCATCCAGCCTGGCCTTGAACACTTCCAGGGATGGGGCATCCACAGCTTCTCTGGGCAACCTGTTCCAGTGCCTCGCCACCCTCTCCATGAAGAACATTTTCCTGATATCTAATCTAAATCTCCCCATTTTCAATCTAACCCTGTTACCTCTTGTCCAGTCACTACAGGCCCTTGTAAAAGTCCCCTCCCAGCTTCCTTGTAGCCCACCTTCAGGTACTGCAAGGCTGCAATAAGGTCTCACTGGAGCTTTCTCTTCTGAAATGTAATTTCTGAAATGCTGAGAAGAGAAAATACAGAGATCCCAATAATCCTACAGTTCTGTTTACCAACCTGGGGGGGGAAAGGAGAGAGAAAGGAAAAAAAAAAAAAAAACCACAAACACACCACTTGAGTTTGTAGATATAGAGCACGTTAAAAATTTCTGTGAATCATATTCAGCATGAAGGGGCGGGAGTGGAATGGATTCTGTCCTGCACATGGGTCAGTAATTAAATGACGGACTGTAAACAGCAATGCTTGCTACATCTCTAACTATATTCAACCCTTTCTGTTTCTTTTCATTTTGTTTTATTTATTTTTAATTCACAGCACATTTCTGTTCTGCCTCTGGTTCAAGGATATGATCACTGCAGGTATACTGTAGCACTCTAACCGTTGGTTACTCAAGCTGATTTATGGAGCAGCTTTCCTTTTCCTTTCCCACTGCTTACAATGTAATATAAAAAGGAAATAGAAAATGGAGTCATAAAATAATTGATGCACTGACATGTACTAGCAAATGAACTCACAGTTCAAAAAGGCAGAAGAGCAGAACAGACGATTGTCACATCTAACAGTGACAAATGCCATTTAACTGTTCTGAAATGAAGTTAATGCAGAGTGTTACTTTCACAGCCATTGAGGAATATGACAATGCCAACGGGTTGTCTTCTGAATCCATTAATCCATTCTGTGCCTCTCAACTGACACTTTATTTTGAGCTAATGGGTGAAAGCTGATACTAAAATTCTTGTTTCATGTTGTTGGTGTGTTTTTTTTTTTTTCTAAACAAAGAAAGATTCCATTGTTCATCTTAAGAGATTCAACACTCCAGATGGTTCTGTCATATTTCCTGTGCTTGCATAGTAGGAAGTAAATGGCTTCAGAATTTGCATGCCACAGAGAGCACTGGATAGATTTCATATTTAGTCCACAGGATTATATTTTGTAGCCCTGTCTGAGATTTTAGGCGGAGAATGGTATTTAAACCAAATGATGAATAATTAAAAAATTCACAGCAGAAATTGATCAGGCTACTGGCTTCTAAAGCAACATGTTCCACTGGGTCTTTCATCATCTGAATCAAATGGCCATCTTAATTCCAAACATGACTTATTTCAGAAACCTGAAGATACCAAACAGATACTACATTATCCTGGTTTTTAAGTGTGTTCCATTATTGCCACCTGCTATGTAAAGATGTGGAACAGCCTGGCCATCAACAAAGTCACACTCCAGTAGTCTTTGTTGTCTCCTACCCTGTCTTGAAAAGAAGTTCTATAGTCATTGGGGTTTCCCCCACCCAAACACTACTCCACATTACACAAAGGGTACAGAATACCCTGTGGTGGCTGCCTCTATACAGATACCAAACTCATCAATAGAACCACATTCTTACTTTAAAAGCAAAAGTGTGAAACAGAACAAGCTAGAAATTAGCCAGAAACAGCTAGAAATTATTTTCCCCCGTCTTGCAAGCAAGTATGATCATGATGATCCTAGCAGATTATGCACAATTACTAGATAGCTTCTTGTAAAATGCACAATGCAAAAGTGCAGATTACTTAAAATGAAATGCATGAATGAATGTCATAGGATGGCACAAATTGCTTTCTCTTGATACTTCTGAACTGCTGGTGTTTCTACTAGAATCCTCACTTTAAGCTATTTAATTGAATAACAACATGGTGTTCCTTAGTATTACTACCTTGCAAAAAAAGAGACCATGCTTTGCTGCTCATCTTGGCCTATACCCAAATGAGAGCTGCCTGCTCAAACTGGTAAATGTATCATATGCCTTACAAATTTAACCTGATACTGCAAGCTGTTCTGTGTGGGCATAATATCTATCTGTACTGAACAGGTTGCAGGATCAGGACTCTTTCTCTGCTAGAAATCAGCTACAAACCATTATTCATCATTTATTTTTACCACAAATTTCTTCCTTCAAATACAGTGTTTCCAAGATTCTATTTGCCTAAATAACTGTTAATGGATTGATCAGTGTCCACTTCTTACTTTTCTCTCCTTGGAAAATACATGAGGATAATGAATCACTGGCAATGCATGGAATTATGGGAATTTTTAAAAATAATTAATATAACTGACATAAGATGCAGTTTATTAGTTTTTTCAAGAACATCAGAATTTCAGAGAAATCACTATTGATGGAGATTTCTAAGTGTTTTTGAGTAATAAAAAAAATTAATCTGAGAAATCAGAATGAAGTAAAAGAAAACATTCATTTTTTAAGCACGGTAGGGGTTTTTCATTTAGCTTTTGACCAATTTGAGATGCTTATAAGGAGTATATTTCAATTTAAGTTTTGTGTTCTGCTTTTATTCTCTATAACCATTATTGCTGTGTTAATTGCACTAAATTTTGGTGCATACCAGAGTCTATGTCTCAGAAATTAAACCCTTTTAATAAAATAAAAGTTTTTGAGAAATTTAAACGTGTTTAGAGAATTACTACAAGTCTCTGTATGAAATCATAGTGGAAGTTGAATGATATTTTATTTCTTATGTGCTCTTCCTCTGATAAAAGTCCATTTCTGAAAAGTTGCCCTTGAAAGCATCACTTAGTATCTCTGATTTCTAATCTAGTCCCTGTTGTATTAAAAACCAGGCAGAGTTTTTTCTTTTTTTTATCCTAAAAAGAATTGGGTACTGTGATGTATCTGTATAAGTAGTTTCCCATCAAGATCCAAAATAATTTCTATTGATACCTTTTCATGACATGACAGTGGGAGTGAAGGTGCATATATACTTGGGACATATATACTTTCATGTCATATTTTGCTATCACACCTTTTATTTTTTCCAGTTCCTAAGTTTTTGAACCCCTATGAAGAATATGTGCTAGGATGTCTTATGTTTTGAATGTAGAACATTTAGACTAATTTCAAAACTTTGCTAGGTCCTTAAGGTGTAAAATGTCAAATGCCAGAGATAACAGCTGGCATCTGGCCAACCTGCTTCACAAACAGCACAGATTAGATGCAGATCAATGTACAATAAATGTCTCCTTGTCCTACCTCATAGTCAGTGCCCTCCCTGTTCAAAAACCAAAGCCTTGTGTTAGCATCTTGATCCCACTTGTTTCATTTTGACCCTAATGAGAAAGTGAAATGTGTATGACAGTACCTGAATTTTCATCATTTTTTTCTCCATCTTGGTATCTCAGGTCTAACCACATGACAAGAAATTGTGAAAGAGCATTGCAAGGTTTCTTAAAACAGTATCCTTAAAAGGCTGGCCATCAGTTAATGTCTGGCAGCTCAATCAATATGAGATTGCATCAAGAACCTATTTCCTGCAGGAGGTCAGTAGAAATATCTACTCTGAATGACTAACTAAAAACTTCTTACTTATCTTATTATGTGCAGAAACACACTAACTATGATTTTATATCTTCTTTTGATTGGTGGAGTGATGATAAAAACTCTAATTTTATAGGTTCAGAACTGTCAGAGGTACCTTATTTCTCCCCTACACATGCACACATTTTTGTTTTTCCTTTCTGCCATAGAAGACCTACCACAGTCTTTTTAAAGCTAGAATTTCATTTTCAGGTGATCATTGTCAGTTCACACACATATTGGTCTAGTCAAGATTTAACTAATGTACCAGGGGCCTGATCCAGATCTCCCTAAAAATCAATATCAGACTCACTGATCTCAGTGGAAGCTAGATCAAGCCTCAAATACACATGGGGATATATTTTGTGAAGCACAAAGGATAGTGAGACATGTAAGTCCTAATTCCCATTCATTACTTTGAAAACATCTCCTAATGCTTCTTTTCCAGTGTGAAATAAAAATATAGATAAGGGAAATGTAAAAAAGCTGTTACATCCCTGGACATACAGAATTGCTGGCTTGTATTTTCTCTTGACCTGAAGTTGCTATAAAAGTACTTTCAAAATTTCTACTGTCCTATTTAGGCTAGCTGGAACTCAGATTTTCATTTGATGTCTTCTGTAGAAAAGAAAAATCAGAGATAAAGCCAAAACTATGTGAGAGGAATAGAAAAAGCTAGCAATCCAATACAGTTTAGTTGCACACCATTTTTAAATTGCAGGCCCCCTCCAAATGTACAGTGGTTTTATATATCTACAGATAAATATTGAGCATAAAGACTGAGTAGATTGAGTTATAGAGAGAGTAGAAAAAATATTTCTAGTTATCATGAAAGTGCTTCCTCCCTTTTTTGATGGTTTCCACACCTCTAATTACTGTTTGGTTTTTTAGTAAGACTACAAGTGTATCTGTGCCATCAGTGGATTGTGACATTGTAGTTTAATAGTAAAAGGCAAGCTCCTGGTTTTGCTTAATAGCTAAAGGTCCAGGTCTTTGTCTTGAAAGGTCATTTCTGTTCTCTACAGTAAAATAATGTTTTATTAACTCAGTTCATTTAATTATATTTACTACTTCATCTTACCTCTACACACATATTCATTATAAAGGAAATATGTGTATATATTGTGCCGTCTAGGACCTTCATTTTGAACTGCACAATTATTAATCTGCATAAAGTGAACTACCACAGATTTGAATTACGTGCTTGGAGAAAAAATCCACCAGATCAAAACTATTTATTCTGTGGCCCCATAGTGATCTCCTACTACTTTTCTGTTTGTTTTAGAAACTAACTTGTTCAAAAAATTCAGAATTTTTAAGTTTAAAAATATATCAAATATGCTGGTGAAATTCAAGCATAGAGACTATTTGTTGCTGAGTAAAAGATACTGTGGAAAAACAGAACTAAGATATGCCTTTGTGAGTTGATTTTGTATAATTCAGAAAAGCCTTCAAAATCAGTCCAAAATTCATCAACTGAGAGTTAATATTCTGAACCTGTAAAATACCACTTATGAACTTTACTTTGTGAAAAGCCTACTACATGCCTGGGCTCTGTGCCTTCTGAAAATAGAAGAAAACTTATCTTTTGTTAAAACAAATGCTGGAAGTGAGAAAAAAACAAATCACTACTGAGGAAATATGATTTTGCACTATACTGTAACACATCAAACTATTCAGATCTCATCTGCCTTTCAGGAGGGATATCTTCTGGATAACTAGCATAGAACTGCAGCTTCTGAAAATAACACATTTTTCATAGGAAGACCAGTGAGCAACACATGTACCCATTCTGAGTTTTGAACACCAGTTCTCCCCTTAGATTTGTAGATGTTGTTTTGTTGGAGAACACAGTATCAACAATAGGCAACTGCTAGTACCGACTTCAATATCACTGATTCACCACAGTTAAATTAGCATTTTACTCAGTCTCAATACAGTAACACGTTCCCAATAGAAATATCTTCCAACACACACTGTAGACAACAGCTTTGAGCACATTTTTTCTTTTTCATACCAGAGGTTTATACAATTATCAGCTTAAGCTTTAATTGGATTTAACTAATTGGTAAACAGGATTTTTATTCATTAGTTTCATACATGTATCAGTTTCTCATTTAAGGTTTAATTTAAATTCAATATAAGTAACTGGATGGCTGAGATTTGTTTCAAAAAACAAATCCGTGAAAAACCTTGAAAAATCACAGTAATTTCTTTACTTTGGTATTTTTAAAGATGGATATTACTAAATCTGATTACTTTTATATACAATCTTATTATCTAAACTGTATATTTCTAAGAGATCATTCTATGGATTTTGGTATCAACACAAAAAGAAATGCAAGAACCCTTAAATGTAATGTTTACCAAGTCTTACATATACTCCATACTAATTTGAGAAAAGAAACATACCAGTTTGAAAATTTGTGTTTATATTAAAAAATAAGGTGTAAGGAAGAAATAATTGTATTTCTATAAACTAGTCCCATGGTTTTACAAAGGAATATTGAAGAATGTTTAAATACTACAGTGACTTAAAAGAATAATTATGACTATGAATAAATGAAAATTCACAAAGCATCAGATAATTTCCTACTACAGAAGCATTACATTTAGAGATATGGGATATTGAACCATGAACCAAGCCCACAAATTTCCATAAGAAATCACAGAAAATGCACCACCACTCGGTATTGTTTTAGAAGGCTTTTCAGGTTTATCTTTACTGCATTTATAACCAGGGACAGTGAAAAAATCAGTTACTATGAAAGCATAGGTGGCACACTCTCATCTATACAGTCTACAACCCTCCTATTTATTTTAGCAAGAATCTGGCAGTAATTACAGTTGTTCTGATTGTACCCTTCTCTGTGAAGGGTAAAAAGCACTAAAACATTAGCAAAAAAGGTATTTTGCTATAATGGTATTATATGGATGTTTGCAACATAAATTTTACAACCATTCCCACTCATCATTTTCCTGAAATGAAACAGTACAGATAAATATTCCTTTTCCAATTAATCTGCATATAAGTGAAGATGTTATGAGAATACACCGGTTCCAGTCTACTGTATATATCTATGTGCAATCAAAAGAAACCTCATGGCAGTGACAACAGTGATGCTGGTAATTGAAAAACAGACATATGGAAATTATGGGAAGGGAAAAAAAAGCATTCTTGGAAAATAAGAAAAAAGATTAGCGTAAAGTAACAAGAGTAAATATAGGAGAGATAAAACACATGTGAAGAAGGGAAGTTAATGTAAATAAAGTTAAACACAATAAAGGAAAACACAGGAAAAATGAAACACCCAAAAAACCCTGAAGACTAAATTTTCTCAAAACTATCCTATAATTTTAGTAAATCTATAGAAAAATTTCACTGGTGTCCTATAAAAATGAAGGGAAGTTTCATCTGACAGATGTCTAAACTTTAATGTTCAGTCCTCTGTTCTCCACTACAGATGTCTCCTGCAAGTGCACTGGTGGAAAGCGAAACCTTTGTTTGGCTACCATTAAGCTGCATCTTCCTTTAAATCTTGTCTTTCCACAATTATTTTGGCTATATGTTACCTGAGACAAAAAGTTTTGAAATGTTTTTTTCATAACAATGAGAGATCCTTAAACACCTACCCAGATATTTTACTGGGATATCAAGGTTGTGGGATGAACGCCAACACTGGTGAACCTCAGATTTTCCACCTCCTTTTTCTTAGGTTCCTATAACTTGTTCTTTAGTCAATTATTTCTATTCCCAAAGTACACAGAAATTGATTCTCAGTGTTTTCTGATGGACTTCGTGGTTAAAGACCAATGAATACCTGTTCATTGGGCTCATATTCACTTGGATTTGCTGATGAAATCTTAGATTCTGGTCATACCCAGATGTCTTCAGCCTCACTCAGATCTTTTAAACAGATTTCTAATTGCAGGATTTTAGCATTTCTTTAGCTTCCTCTGTTTGTACAGTGTCTTCTCCACAGGGAAGCCCTCGCAGGCAAGTTATTTTGCTATGGTCAAGACAGTGATAATGTTCACCTTTATCACTTGAAGATTAAGTAAATAAAAATTCCATGAGCTCATGTCATGTTCTCTTCTTGTGCAAGTCTATTGACAGTCATTTTGCCACCCAAGAATCTCTGCTATAAGTAGTTGTTAGAACTATGTTTTAAATAGGAAGAGACACATTCTGCTTAACAGTTACACTATCTTAAATCCCAAATAATTCCACTGAAGTCAGTGGATTTGCTCTGGATTTAATACAATCTAGCTGAAAGCAGAATCTGGCCCTTTGATTCCTGCCCCTTTGTTTCCTGCTGCCATTACTCATTTGCTGGGAGATTTACTATATGGGTTATGCTCTGTACAACACACTGTAGCATTCTTGTTGATCTACTTACCAGCAGAGTAAAGGCTTTATATGTGACATAGCTGAAACTCCTGTGTAAAAATAGATTGTAGAAAATTCCCAGCTGAGCTCTAATATCAATTTTCAGGAAGCAAAAATGCAGCTTTCCACCAAGCTAGACTAGTTGAAATGAAAATAGTTTAGTGTACAATTGTTTGTAATAAACTGAATATTCTGTCTGCAGCACTCTAAATTGATACCGTGAAGATTTGATAGCAAACCTAAAAATTACTTTTGCTAAATGGGAAAACGTGAAAAAAATTCAAACACTGTTGGATACTGCAGAGCAGCAATTCATCTTCAGAATTCTTTGCAAACAGCCATTCTCATTGACTTCCACAGATTTTCATAACACAAGGATTTGAGGGGAGGTGAGAGGAGAAAGTACTTACATAATATTTTATTACAAAAATATATTGAAAGTTGTCAAATAATTTAACAGACTTTATGAATGAGTAAATAATTGGACAAATTGGAAACATACGAAAAACAGAGCAAGATAGCATAAAATATTATTATAACAGCAGAAAATCTTGGTGACCACAACATCAACAACAAAAGGATTGGTGAAAATCTATACAGTAAATGAAAGTAATTAACATAGTCTGGGATTAAATTTTCTCCAGTCTACACTGTTTTCATCAAGTTTACATGTATGTGTACACATTAGTGTGCCAATTTTACTTCAAATATAGAAAATGGAGATTTATTCAAATTATATTATTTTCTTCTTACAATATTAAAACATTTTAATCAGCAAGAAGGAAAATTACATAAAACTATTAAATATGCTGCTGAATTTTCTTAACAAAAGACACAGGAATTCATAGAGATTCTGACTCATTATGTTAAAATAGAAACATGCATACCTTACATTTACTTCTTCCTAACTATAATTTGGATAAGGATCTTAACAGAAAGGAAACAGAAATTCCCTAGTGAACCTTGAATTTCTGGAAGATAAGTGTGTGTGTGTGTGTATATCTATATATATGCACATGTATATTTTTATATATACCCAATCTCTGACTTCTATTTTTTATTTACTATTATGCAAAATCACCACTTTGCTCCCTCAGCATTATTTGTGCTCTTGAAAACCCTAATTCTGTTCTGAAGCTGTTTCATGTTTGTTTTCAAAGTCTTCATGTAAAATATTGGTGGGTTGTGGGGCTTTCTGACAGCAAAAATAAGAAACTACCTTTCCATTTGGGTTAGAACTGAGATGAAATTAGGAATGGCTGCCACCAAGCAGAAAATTTGCTCACTTTATGTGTGCCAGTTAATTACGACACTTCAGAGGCGCTTCTGAAAGGATAAGGCAAGCTGCATAAATTTAGCTGTAATCCAGGCAGGCAAAACTAATTTGCAGGGGATGGCCTTATCTAGCTGCTGCAGCTTTCTCAGAAAATTAACCTTGGATATTTGGGCCCAATTCAGAAAGTGTTTGATTTTTTTTCCTTCCCTGCTCAGCATAAGAGAATTTTAAATTCAATACAATACCTGACTTTAAGAGGCACTATGAATGCTGTAGGCAGTTCAGAGTTATTACTGACAAGAAAAATATATATTTATATACGTACATATATGATTGTCCTTCATGCCCATTATACTGCCTTCTTGCATGTGCATCAGAAGTTTTATCGCCATATATATGGGGGGCAGGGTGTGTGTGTCTGGATTAACAGAAGATGCAGCTCATTTTAATGTACTTAGAAAATTTCATCAAAGTTCATTGCAGAATAAGTCATGCATACTGACTTGTTCATTCCAGTGGAAATGAAGAAATCCACATAAAAATAGAAGTTTAATGAAGTGTTGGAGCAAAGTCCTGCCTGTCATTCTAATTACCACTGATTTAGAATTTTCCTTGATACACCACTATTAATTGCTCTTACTCAGCACAATCAAAAGTTTACCGTAGATTTCACCAGCTTCACCAGTTAATGGATGAAAGATTTAATTGACAAATTTTGCCAAATCCACCTTAAAAGCTTCAGGCATAATATGAAGTATAAGAAAAGTTACTGGCTTCTTAGCATTTTGTAACCTAATTAGTTAAGACTGTGTTTTATTTTACCTAACAGCATTAATGACTTCACAGTATGATCCTCCCTTTCCCCAGCCAAGAATCACTGTAAGAAAACATGAAACTATAACCTACAAAAGGTTTTTTCTTTTATAATTTAACTCATTTGAAATCACTTGATGCTGTACAGACAAGAAAACTTGTGGTATTTGTCTGGTCAAATCTGACCACCCAAAAATAGGTCTAAGATAATCTGGAAATAATTTATTTTAATATTTGTAGGTGGATTAATTTCAATTTTTTTCCTATTTGCAGAGAGAGTTATCTGCTTTACAGCCACTCATTCCAGTCTAAGCTTGATGACTAAAACAGGACCACAGAAAGGTAATTAATACTTTTTAGGTCATTTCACTGACTCCAGTCTTCACTGACAAGTCTCCTGAATTAAAGACAGAAAAACTCATACTAAATTAACCTAACCTGTAGTTAAAGCCCATTAACTCTTTTGATGTTCAGCAGTATGTTAATCATGACAATCTTTTAAATATATGCTCAGTTGTCATTCTATTTTGATTAGACTCTTAAAAACACATCTTACTTTCAAAAAAAATCTATACATCTTATGCACATAATTCTGAATATTCTGATCTGATGTAGAAAATATTATATGGCAATGCAGTCTTCATTCTTGCTCTGAATTTTGCCAGGTTTTAACAACCAAGGGCTATTTATGATCAATGAAACTCAGGCTAATTTAGCACTGCCCTTCTTCTTCCCATCCAGCTTCAGTATGCCCCAAGATACCTCTTATTTTTGCATTATGTCAGTACAGTTTTATGTTAGTGTCAAGATGATAAGTAGCAGTCACTTCATGCTGATTTTGCCCTTCAAAGCAATAGTAAGATTGCATGTAAATATGAATGCCAACATAACAATTCTATAATAAAAGATTTGGCCTTTCATTGTTGTAATCATCACTGTCATTATTATTTTTATTTTTACTGCTATGTGATTTTTAGTGTTGTAAAAATTTGCCATGTGCTAGCTACTAACCATTCAAGTAGGAAAGTCCAACTCTTACCCAGTAAAGCTTGTATTCAAAGAGATGTACTCTACATGAAAGACAGAAGAGTGGCAGTTAAATGTACAGTTAAATGCAGACTTTTTCTTAGGGAGTAGAAAGATGGTTCAAATTTAAAAGTTCATCCTTCACATACAAGTAAATGCAAAAAATAGTAAAGCGGAGTTATAAAAATGATGGTGCATACAACCATCAACAGAGAGCATAGAAAGAAAATTGACCGAAGAATCTGACCAGTAAAGTAGAGCAAACTTCATAATTTGAAGACAGTTTTTACAATTACATTGTAAATGTCACCATATGTAAAGCAGAGTTCTAATTGCTTTAATTTCTAAAAGTATTCCTCCTCTCTGAAGTTTTCTATAATGTTAGTCATTATATCTCTTGAATGTACATATGTTTCACTCAAGCCAAATAAAAAAAGAGGTAGAGGTGGAAAGACCTTGATCTTCAGATTTTCCTTGCTTCAGTCTTTACCAGATTCTCACAGTTACTGATTCAGTAAATGCCTTAATTTTCCAGCGTTTTATTACATTAAGGCCAAAAAAAGTCAGACATTCATTTGAGAGAGTATTACTATTACCATCCAGTGGAATGTAGTAACTGGTTCATCACATATGCTTGAAAGCATCAACAGCAAAACGTCAGGGTTAGCAATTACTCATATTTTACCCCTTCCCTGTGTAAAAAGCAGTCAAGGTTTCTGATTCTTTTTTTATTACATCATCCAGTGAATACTATACATAGGTGTAGTAAGTAGGTTTTTTTTGCTATTTATAGATTTTTGTGGAAGTTAAAATAAGGACCTAAACAAATGTCCATATTCAACACTAATTTACACCGGTTTCCTTTATGTGAAAATTCCTACTGTTTGCATGTACATTGCAGTCCTAAAAAATTGCCCTATGTTGTTAAGCATTACACATAAAATTCAGTTCAATAATGCTAAGCATCTCCTAAGTTACATATATGGACTTAGGTGACAATCAATTGAAAGAAAGAAGCATCTCCACTGATATGTGCTCACTGGGGTATCTATCTTATAATAGGTTTATGGTATGATTAATCTTTCATTTACCACTAAGAAAAATTCTGAATTATACACTTATCCTGTAAACAACTGAAATTCCGCAGATTAAATTATAGCCTAAATAGTATATATTTGTACTTTTTTATGTGTCAATAAATCGTGTTACTTATTCTTCTGTCAAGGAAAAGTCAGGACTAGAACCAATAAAACCACTTGGAATTGTCAGTATTCACAAAGCTGAACCCAAGATGAAAGAATTCCACAATGCATTTTGAATATTTATCCAGTCTAGCATGATCACAACTGATTATGGGGCTTCATTGCTAGAGTCTTCAAGAATCATGCTAGTGTTTTTTCTCCTCACTATGGCTTCTCAATACGAAAGGAAATGATAATACTATAAAGATTTATTGTAATTGGACTGTTGTTAGCATTAGTCACTACAAAAATAGGTCCAACTGTGCTGATAAACAATACATGTTAGAATTTGGAATCACTAACATAGCATTTATCACTTTCTGAGATAGAAGATTAACTACAAATCTGTACATATATGAATCTTGAAACACATGTTGGCATATCATTTGACAAATTCAAAAATAAAACAGAGCTGGAAAACACTGGGAAGTGTGATGAAATGTGAGGAAAAATTGTCTTAGTGGGGACTGCCCACAGAGAACATCAGGCTTGGAATATTTTCATTATGTTGAGATTTTCACTTTCTTGAAGTGGTAGAGACAAGGTGTTAATATCAATATTGACTGCATTTTTTATAGATATGTTCAGAAATCTAGGTGAAATGGGAATATGTCTGAAATGGCTCTGACTTAACACATCCAGAGGATTTCTAGTGGTCCAAAAGGTGTAATCGGACTAAAAAAATTCAGGAGCAAAGAGGAACATCAGCAACATAACATTGGAAATGGATTCATTGTAGGCAGACAAGTTTATACAAAGGCACCTCAGGGAGAGGAGAAGTCATCCTACAATATAGATCTCTGAAGATTCCACTCACTACTTCAAGTCAGGACAGAGGTTCAGAACAAAAGATGCTGTCCAAATAGTCAGAGACAGGAAAAGCAAAGTTGAAAAGGACAATGCAATAAACTGGGTTAGAATAAACGGAGTAGTAATTGTGGGCATAGGTGGAGCAAAGTCTATCAGTCTTGGCAACAAAGGCAAATTAAACTTGCTGTAAGACATCATTACAAATAAATCTAGAATTTTTTCTAGGAAGAAGCCAGATTATAGGGACTAACATTACAAAATATAGTGGATAGTAAGGACTGATTCATCAAAAAATCAAGAACCTGCCGCTGCAGCCTGTGCAAATTATATTTATTGTACTGTTCTCATACACTTATATTTTTCATATCAAGTATGCAATTCCTTTCAAACTTCCTCTCTGTACATGTTGGTCATGTGGATTTCCCACAAGGCAAACAGTATCTGAATGTATGCTTGGCACATGTTGAACCAATAAGCCAACAAATAACAATAGATTTTATTCTTTAACACTTTTCTGGCATGAAGAAGCAAACTCAACAAAGCACCTACATTTTCTTCTTAGTTCTAATTTTCCTTCTTCTGTTTCTTTTTCTGCACTGCACTATTCAGAACTGCCGATAGTATATTCATTCCCTGAATAAACAACCCATCAGCATTTGTCCAAGAAAATCCAAGATTTTCTTCATTGTTCATTCAAATAATGATAAACCCAGCCATCACTTTCATTTATATTTTCCTTTCAGATTAGGTCTATTCTATTTCCAGAAAAAACCTTTACACACACATTTGGCATTCACTCTTTTCTATCATTCAAATACACTACTGTGTGGCAAAGGCAGTTTTGCTAATGAGATGTCAAAACACAAAATAGTGACTTTTTAATTTAGCCCAAGGTAGAATGCTGTGGTTTAGAGCCAGTGATCCATTGCTAAATTCAATTTTCCAACAGTTTAATTAATTTATGTATTCAATTTAATGATATTTCATTTGATAGGCACATCCAAGTTATAGTATGCTTATCCATTTCTAAATAAAATTCTGAATAGGTTACTAAAAATTAATAAAAACATATTTTTCTTCGATCAAAGTATTTTACCAACTTTTTTTTTAATTAATTCTGTCGTTTTATCATTTATACTGAATTACCCAGAAGATCTAAATGAATATACTATCATTTCTAAGAAAAAATGCAAAATATAATAGCTTTTTCAACTTTTTTATTTTTACTTTGGGTTAAAATAAGACATGCTGTGGTCATGAAAAGAAACATCAGGATGCTGGAAAACCAACAGAAAGCAATCTCTGTGCTAATTATATTAGGCAAATAAGGCATTCCAATGACAACTGTGTTATGTATTACGGTTTCATGAAGAGCTTTGGTTGTACGCTTGAGGACAATGAAGGAAAAGAGATGTTCTTGTATTGGATTAACCACAAGTAAAATAGTGAATAATGGAAGGAAATTCCATACCAAACTGTATACTAGAAAATAAAATCACAAGAAGTTATAAAAGTAACAAAAGAACCAGAGAACAGTTGGTTTTCTAGGTAAAGGATATTTGTTATGTCCCAGGAGTCTAATCTTAACAACCATGAAATATAGTTTGTTACAACAAAGGCTCTCCCCAAGCTCATTACTCCAGTATTGTGCATGCATCTTATACTAGACAGTCTGAACTACAGAATTTACTTTGAGTAGATACAAAGAAATAAACAAACCACAAGTCTCACCCTCTGACCATAGTGAAAGAAAAGATTAAGCCCCTAATTGGGTTGCAGTCTAACACTTACATAGAAGATCCTGCTTCCCCTTTGTCTTTTCTGGAACAGGAAAAAAAAGGAGACAAAAATTACAAGGCAACAACATGGAAGTTTGATTTCTACAGCCTCTCTGGATATAAAATGAACAATTAGAAATATTCAAAGAAGGAAATCCTGACTGAATATGTCTGGTTACTGATACAGCACCATACACAGCATTGTACTCAAATATCAAGCAAGAGGAGATGAGCTTATTTGTGCTAAACCAGGACCACATACCACTTTATGGGCATCAAGAAGAGCATATTTAACCTAAATGCCCTCTTGTTAGTCATATGTAAGAGACTTTACAAGTCTCGGACAAGTTCTACACTAAAAACACTGGCTAAAATATTAATTAGAGTCAAATGACCACATTATTCTTCACTTCTTGGTGAACATTGGTTATGCATGTTGTGACACTCCTTAGGGATTTTTTGTTACTGATGCCCATTCAACTGTTCATGGAGGAACAATGTAAGATCAAAATGATTTAAAGTGGGATTCATCTCACCTAGCTTTAGACGTTTAAAAGTTAGACATCTAAGTTTAAACTGGAGAGATATAGACACCTCTAGAGGGCAATTCATATGACCTATCTCAGATGCCTATTCTAGTCAAAGATGAATCACCCTCCAGAGATGCCTAGATTTTTCTGTTGACTATAAAGGGAGCCTAGGGCAAGCAGTTCAGTGCTAGACTTCTGACTTTCAGACAGGTAATTTAGAAGAGATATAACTCACTCACTGTAGTGGTATGGTTCAGTTTCCACACTTACTCACTCAGGATTTTTTCAGATTCATAAAATACCCAAGACATCATCTCTAAGTATTCCTCATTTCCTCTTTTTAATTTCTATTTTGGGTTGTTGGTTTCTTCACAAGCATTTACTGCCTTTAATTTTCACTCATTTTCTCATCAAAAATATTCACTCATAGCAAGTTCATTGTAACCTCTCTATATTTCACCATCCAGAATAAATGCCTTGGTGAAAACAGCCAGAACACATTATAAAATTACTGTGTTTCATCCTGCTGTTACTCTTTCTTAAGATTTTTCTTTTAATTTCTGAGATATCTGATGCCTCACTTTTCAGGCCACTATAATGGAAATAAATTAATGGTCTTTCTCTATTTGTTCACTGATTTCATAGGATTATTTGTTCAGAATTGTATACTATATGAATTAAATCTCCATAACTGATAGTAAACATTCAGAAAACCAGAACTACCTGCTTGAATTGGATTTAAAATTCTTCTGATTTAGAGACCTGACATTCTTCTCAGACTGATTTAATACTAACGTAGCTCTATGGACTTTCCAGTAAAATCTTTACAGACATAACAGAAGTGAGAGAAAAAATAATCCTAGGCTTTTGCTAGACAGGAAATGAAGACTTTTAAATTAGTTATTTATTTGTATATCTTCAATTTTAAAAGTTTATTAAATCATTTTATTAAAGAGCATTTAGGTTTGATTCAAAAAACGTACAAATTTCAACAGTTACTTGCTAATAATAACACAGTTTCATAATGTTCGTTTCTCTTTGATCAGTCAAAAGTGTCTTGGCTAATCAACCGTTTCACAGAGCTGTTAATTGATACAAACAACAGCTTATGTTCCTTCAGCATTTAAATGCAATTTTTTTTAAAAATGCATCCAGCACATCTTGAAATTCTTACACAAATCATAAGTTCTTTTATTAAAATATATAACCATATATTTTTAGATAACTTCAATTACTTCACACATTTAAAGAAAGCATTCTTAATGTAGAAGTCATATAATACAGACTGAGTGCAATCAGCACAAAAATAATTTGACAGCCTTCCACATTGCTGAGTAAATGAGGTGTAACCTTGAATATGAAACTTAGAGGCTGGTGATTTCTTTATACTATATTAGAGAATTTATGACACTTCCTGTGGGAGAGAGAAACTGTTCAAGAAAGTTTATCCCATCTCCCATAGGCAGAGCAATCTTTTCTTATGTATGCTTAGATTGTCAGCATGAGCAGGTATTTCTCTTTCTCTGTGGGTGTCAGAATTGCAATAACGGAAGTAAAGTTTGTGTGAGGGAGTGAGTGCTGGAAATGTTTTTTAATAACACACGTGCACTTGACTGTTTCTACTCGTGTCTACTATTTCATATCCTGTTGGTTATACTACAAGCTTAATCCTGGAAGTTCAGATGACTTTTCCCATCGATGGACTTTCAAGACCTGCAAAAAAATGGATTGCCATTAATGGGACTCTTTCCAATGACTTTACAGCTTTTCCCTCCGGAAGTGTTTAACGTTTGAAACAAGCACTCAGCAGCTGGAAGAGCAGGAGTTGCCATGACTTGCTAGGCAGCTGTTAGTCCTGGGATTGGCCTTTTGTTTCTGTTTCAGAGAAGCATGGTGGATTTGCAACAGGATTTATAAATGTGTTCTAAATACTGTACATCTTTGCGTACTCCTGTAATTTATAAATGTGTAAATAAATTCTTCATATACTTAGCAAGTTTATTATAATTGTATTTTTAATAGAGCTTTCTAGATACAAACCAAGAATTATCTGGCAGAAAACTTCAATGGTTTTAAGGAATGGCAGATCAATAAAAGACATCCTAAGACATCCCCAAAATGTGAGGACATTCACCTGACAGTACTGTGGTCCATTTTAAAGAAGCACTCTCAGGACCAGTGGTCAATTGCTTGGGAAAACATCTGAGTCTAAAACTAGAGAACTTAAATCTAAAAGAATGTTGTCTTTAAATAAAGCATACTTATGTCTTCTTTTCTTGTTATTTAAATCACTAAGTTCTGTTTACATATTTTGAAGAAATAGTCATCAGATAGTGTGAATTAAAAGTCTTGCAACCAGAAGTCAGGGTGCTTCTTCCCAGATGAGTCCCCAGACTACAGAATCACAATCCTCTTTCTCTCCACCACTAACAGTGTGCAACACATCAGTATCACTTCAGCAGAAAGGATGAAGATTACCTAGTATCTCTCTCCAGAGATAAACTCATTATCTATTAGGGGTTTCAAACCAGTAGGTTCTGGAGTCTGATTTTTCCTAATTTCTGAACAAGTGCTTTAAGGACTAGATATCTTATTGAAAGGGAGAAGGGTGGAGGCATGCCCACTATGGCCTCAGCTGACAGATGTGTTTTAACAGGTCCTAGAAAAATATTTCATGCACCTTGTGTTCTTTTAGCATATGTTAAACATGTTCTGTTCAGGCATAGTTTTACCAGATTTTTGCCTTTTTCAAAAAATCATTACGTACAGTTCTCAATTAAGTGTGCACAGGAAAGAGGCAGCAGAATCTTAGGATGAAATAAAAAGAAAAAATTTCTTCCCTCAGCACTGTTAGGTTGTAGAATCCTCACCCCAGAAAGCTGTAGAAGCTGAAAGTTTTACATCTAAGCTTTTTTAGGCATATTTTTTGTCCCGTTATGTATAGATCCTGGGCTAAGTGGTTTGAGCAGTGTATCTATTTTATACCGTAAAATGTAACAGAATTCAACTCAAAGCCCAGTCTAAGAGCTTCTAAATGTGAGGACACTCAGCACAGCTACAGTAACTGAAGTTATACATTTGAAATTACTTAGTTTAGCAACAAGTTGAACAGTGCTAATGTTTCTGAATGAGTCTGCAGAAAGGCTTCATCTGGTTGCAATTATTCTGATTAGTTTTCTTAAGTGCAACTATGCAGACGAAGACCAAAAATGAAAGAACTAAAAAATCCCAGTTCAGGGGCAAAAGAATGAGGAATTCATTCAGAAACTAAAAGGAGAGCAGATGCACAAATAGTGTTGTGACAGTGACAAAAGGAAGTACTATTTTTGAACTATTCATGTTCACTTATTAGTAGAAGTGGAAAGAAAAATCCAAAAAGACTTGTCATTGCTTCAGCTTGCCATTTTAAATGTGATAATTGCAAAGTAATTTATCACTGTCTCACAATCATAAGTAATCAAAGTCAATTTATACTCTGAACACAAATGTGTCAGAAATTTAAATCAAGTAACACCTTTTTTATTAGATGGAAGTGGATGTTGACAGCAAGTTCAGTAATGGAAGTCTATCTAAGATAAAAGCATTAAAAGAACACCAAAAAAGTGATATTACTATCATCAAATATATTATTTCTATTAATTTATCATTTTAAGGTACATCTCGTTTCTATTGTATCACAATATTTTGACTTTGGTAAGTCAGTGAACAAAATGCCTTCTGAAAACTCCCAACCACATTTTTTTGAGGTTTACAGATACACTCCATACGGGAGCTTCTTACTTTACTGTCAGTTTGCATGTTTTACATATGTATCTATGTTATCATAACCCTTAGAATCCTAGAGGGCACTACCTGAGTGAAATAGTCGCAAGCAAAGTGCAAAAAGTTAGAAAGGAAGGAAAACACTATCAGAAAATGGTGTTTGTAATCTTCAATGGCCAATGTATTAGACTATCCCGGGCTAACATCCCATACAACAAGATTTCCATACTGAAAATATTTTCCTTCATAGTTAATTTATACACCACACATAGGCCTGACATAAATTATGTTTAGAAAGGCTAAAATTAAATGGTCATTCTGAGTCCAAAATAAGCTAAGTGTGAATAGTTCACCCAAGATATTGTCAAGACCCTGTGTAGAGTTACACAACTAGTCAGCTCTTATTCTTTATTGTGATTGTACACAAATCTGGGGAAGATTGCAACAAATCATTTGAATATGAGTCAGTATGCCTATGCATATATATATTTAGAGATGATTCAGAACATTTTTCTAGTTTTGACTTTTTTTTTTTTTTTTTTTTTAACATCAACATGACCTCAGGAAAGAAATGTCTTTGGTTTCAGTGCTTAACAATTGGTCACTTATAGGTATACTGAATGACTAAAATAAAAACCTCAGCTGATATTTGTCTTTAATCTCTTACCAGAAGGAAAAGAATTTAACATAATGGGAAACTCAAACAGTTCAATCATGCAACATTAAAATGTAATAAAAGTCATAAAATTGATTCAGAATTTCCTTCCTGCAATCTCTCGCAGACCACTCCTTCATATTAAACATTTGTATTCTCTAATTTATTATTATTACCATATTATGATATTTACTAGGTCCATCATGTCTTTGAACATTAGTCAGCAGACTTCAATCGTGCAGTATAACTTCTCTTTCCAGAAGTTATATGAAGCAGATGGTATCCTTTTTACCCTCCCTCAAATGTAAGAATCTCTGTGCAGAGAAAGCATAGGAAAAGAAGTACTAAACATTTGCAAAAGTAAGTAGAGTCATCATATATCATTAGCATCCAAGAATGCCACATTGCAAGGTAACATGAAGGGTAGTTTGCAGGAGAGATTCAGGTCTGAGCCGTGTTCATACCACCTTGGTAACACTTCCTGGTAAGATCCTTTTTCAACTCCCACATCCTTATTCAGCTCACCTCTTCTCCCTTCCTGCCCCACCTTCCCAAAACCTGCTGTAGATGCATTATTCAGATATATTATGAAAAAAGTTGTCCCAGCCATCTCAATTTGGGCATCAGTAGTCATTCTGCACAATACCATTTTCTTTTCTTAGGAGAGGGTACGAGAATAAATCCACTGCTATTTGTGCATCAATCATGGCTTATGTTAGTAAGCACCACAAAAGTGTTCATGAAGAAATTAATTCTGTGTTCAATGCTGATATGCTATGTAATAAAATAGGCTAGAAATCTCACACTGGCTGTTGGCAGTGCAGAAGAAAAACAATAGCTACACTGTCAGTGAGTCTCAGTTCTTCTACATATTGAAGGAGGCAGAGTATAGAGTTGGAGTGGAAGAAATGAGAAAAATCATAACGTGAGAGAGAAACTGGGTTGAGTAAAGTAGGAGGGTAACATGGTGGAGGGAGATAGGGTTGGGGTCTGCAGACGTATTATATACAGTGTCAGAGAATAAATAGCAGACAGTAGTGAAGATGTAATGTGAGACACAAGAATTTTGCCGTATACATGAGCAGTTCAATGCAATTCTGAAATCTGTGGCTGCAGCTCCCAGTCAAACTGAGCCTGGAAGTTTTTTTCAAGGTATAAATAAGTTTCTGATGGCTTGTATGTACATAGCAGGCTGCATACAATGCTATAGTTGCATAGGATTGTGAAGGGTAATAACAGTCCATCCCCAGGGATAAGAATTAGCCTAAATACCTAATAAATAAGGACTTTTGGGGACAAAACCTGTAAAATCTAAATATTGTATTTAAAAGCTGCACCTGTTATATTTAAGTATGTTAAAGCTGAATATGTTATTACTAAACTCTTGAATGTCTAACTTGTCATTCTTAGTTACTGTTTCCTATTAACTATAACAAACCAAACAGTAATAAATTTGTTTTCTTTTAGACATATAAAGGCAAATACATTTTTAAAGGTCTGTTTATGGGATAAATAAAACACAAAGTTTAAATACCAATGATTTTTCATGTTCTTATGAAAATGTTTGATGGGGGAATGGGGCACGTAATGAGAAAGAACATGATTTCTTTTTTTCTGCATAGAAAAAATAAAATCAAACATTCTCCTAACACAAGGTAACACACTCCCTAAATTCCTAAAACTGAAAAGTAAGCAATCTGAACAACAAAAACAAAAAGAGAAATGTTTGTCTTCATCTATAAATGAAAAAGAGAAGAGTGAAATGAGATGTGACTGTTTCTGAGCACCGGGATTTTTAGGCAATACATTCATTTCCTATAGTTGTCAATGAAGCAAATGTTCCAGAAATGTGGGAGTTGAAAAATTATGCATCATCTCTCTTGATGAAACAAGAACTAGCTAGAGGATAAGATTCAGTGATGTCATATTTTGACAGTGTGGGCAAGGTTATATTGCTTTGCAGTTTCAATAACCATGCTGGGCAGATTGTCTTCTCTTTTGCTGAACGTCTTAAACACTTACCATTCAAATTTGTTTAAATTTCTCATTATGACTGACTGATATGTTAGTATAAAGATGACATTTAGAAGCACCAAGTTTCTGAAATGCACTGATTTACATCATGCTTCCTTTTTTCCTCCTGAGCAATATAAATTCATACGTAACTGAAACAGGACTGGCCAAAACCTTCTCATAGGTTTTTCGGTTTTGTTGGTGAAAGATGTTGCTGAAATAAAAACATTCATGAGATGTTACAATTCTAACATCTTTCTATCTTTACAATGATTGGAATAAGGCCCTTTGACATGGTCAGCATGCTCAAATTGAAATAGCTTTTTTTTTCTAAAAGCATTTTTTCAATTGAAATTGAACTGTTTACTTCAATATTATTATTTGAATGCAAGTATAAAATTAAAATGTCAAATCAAAAATGAAAGATATAATTTGTGTTTGAAGTTAAATGTTTCTGGAAATTCCATTTCCAGAAAAAAATTTCAATGTCTCAACTTAATAATACTTTTTCCCCAAAATTATCAAATACAAAGCAGAGCTCCAACTTTCAACGATTTTTTAAGAATGTTCTGCTACATTATAATATTTTTCATCAAATATGAACTGAATAGATAAAATTGAAGAGATAAAAGTTAATAATAAATGCAAAACCAAGAGAGTGATAAATTCATTTTGAAACTATGAAGACAAGATATTAATTACTTTCCAAATGACAAATTCCAGTTCCAAGTTTTCAGTGTGGCAATACACAGTTGCACCCTTACTGTCCTTTTTTGTAGCAGCCCTCTGGTAGCATTCTTTTTATCCTGCTGGTGACTGCTTCTGCAGGGATAGCAGCTCTGCTTCCTCCTTATCATTGTTTCCATGGGGAAGAGCTTCAATCAGATGTTCAACATTTATATGCGCTTGTTGCATTTATTAGTCATGCAAGACAAGATCAGGACATGTAGCACCATATTTTAACTGGCTGTATAAATCCCCTTGCAATGTTGGTTTTTTTTTTTTTTTTTACAATTAGAACTAAACTCAACCAGTAGGTTTCTAAATTCTGTTTTTTCAGCCTCTGAAAAATTCAACTGTGAACAAAACGTACTTCAAACTTCACAGCCATTTTTTCTTGAACATGTTTCAGTTACTTATTAGTTTATTGAAGTACTGAATCTCCTGATTTAACTCAGGTACTCAGAGAGAAGCTGTTGAAGCATTATGAATTGCTCCCACGAGCAAGGATTACAGCATTCAACCTTTACAAATTAGCACATTTCTGGTCTTAGGTCTTTGCACTGTTGAAACATAAAGATAAATTCTTCTCAGAAATAAGGAAATATACTTGCCTGAACAGAGCTATATTGTTTTAGCATGTATTTGATAGCTGTGAATAATACTAATTCTCACTGGCAATGCTAGACACAGCATATGCTTCATAAGGCCTGCTGTGGTATCAAAGGTGATTTAAATAGGATCACCCAGAAGCTGATAACCTCATGGGTGAGATTAGCTGCTGTTAAACCCACAACTGATACCAAAACTGCACTTTCATTTTTATGCCCTTGGAATAAAAATGGCTCATTTTCCTGAATCAGAAAAGGCAAAGGAAACATATTGTCATCTTGTCTTCCTTCTAGATAACCTTTTCACACGGTGAAAGGTTGTTATGCAAATACAAATAAAAATGTAATTATTGCTATATTCACCCAGAAAATAGTCCATGGTATTGAATTAGAGAATTTCAAAGATTGATTCTAATACATGTGCCTAAAATAGGAAGAGTGAATGTTATTTTTCATTAAAATTCTTGTAGAAAATAAAATAGCAAATTTACTTAGGTCAGGAAAGAACAACAGTTTAGGTAGAACATAGGCAGTCTGTGAGATCAAGTTCAACCTGCAGGTAGTCTATTTGTTTATATCTGAAGATAAAGTCAATGTAAATTTCTCAATGCATTCTAAAGACAGAATATAGAAATTTCATACAAACATCATGCATTAGAGAGCTGTTAATACAACAAGCAAGTTTCATGTTTTCTGGTTAATTTTTCTTTTATTTCTGGAAAGTAAAATAATTATTATTCCCAATATATTATCTTTTAATAGCCACTCCACCAGCTTTTCTGAATTGTGTCAGACCTAAAAAATTATGAAATATGTAGATTTTCCTGAATACAAACTAGGGTATTCCTCATCTCATGTACCTGGAGTACCCACGAATTTCTAAATACACGACAATAGAGCTCTGCTCGTTGGCCTGCATGCTGCCTGTTTCAAACTCATATCCTTCTCCTACATCTCAGTACTAAATGGAGAATGAGGAAGTCTTGAATTTAACAATGTTAATGAAAGATATCTTCATCTGACTACTTATAAGCTTTTGAACATTTAATGAAAATGGGATATGTAATTCGGAAAAGTATTGGTCATTAATGTCTACCACTAATCTCAGTTGTAGTTTAATATGCTTATACTCACAGAGAAATAAATTAAAGCTGTTGCTTTAGCTTTGCTTAGCGGAATGCTACAGTTTTATTACAGTTTGATATTTCCAGGTTTTAAAATTCCCATCCAAATGTGACAACACTTTTTGATGTCTTTAAATTATAACTGGGAAGAGAAAACTGTTTCCCATTCAGTTTATTCAGTTTATTCTCAACCCTTCATGAATAATCACAAGAGATTTGTCTCAGTATAAAGTGATGCTGAGCCAGAGTAACAGCTCCCATGCCAATTTTCATCTTTCTGCCTCACAGGTGGAGTGAAGAGACTTCCCTGTGGGGTTTTGACAGTTAACATAAACAGATCACCTAATGGTTGTTCTAATTTTTTATAAAAGGCTGTTATCTTCCCTAAATATAATCACCCATTCTGAATTCCTCTGATTATTTTTTAAAAAATAATCTGTGGCTATCATTTCCACCTTTTCAATTAAGTATATTGAATACTGTAGCAGTGTGGGTGGTACCACCTCTAGTTATGACTACCTACTTTCTGTTACAAGAACTTATTTTCATTTATTTGAAGACAAAGAATTAGATGTACCAACAGGGCAACAAAAGACACATTTTTCCGCCCTTAATTTAACAGCTGGAATAAAATATGTATATATATACACATATATATATAAAGTAAAAGCCCATGGATCTTGAAGGTCCAGATCTGCAGCTGATGAAAGCCAGCACTGTAATGTTTCAGAGGGACTATTCTGATTTATGCCAACTGAGAACTTGGCCTGGTTCAAAAAGTTGGATAATCAAAGATGTCAGTCTACCTGTATTACATTGCAGCTTATGTAACTTAGGAGAACTTAGAGATGCTTTCTTTCAACTGCCTCACCTGTGTAGTGTCTTACTACTTGACAAGTAATCACTGCAGATATGCCTTTCACTTCATTTTCAACACATCTAACAAGGAAGGCGTACACCTTTTTTATAAATGTGCCTAAGGAATAGAAAATACTATGTGATTCTGAAAAGATAGATAAAAAAACTGAATAAATGATAGTATATGAAAGTCTGTTTATTTTATGTTTACTTGCTTTAAATGAGTAAGAAACAGTAAATCTGAAGCAGCCCTAAGGAGGAGGACTTGGGGGTACTGGTAGATGAAAAGCTGGACATGAGCCGGCAGTGTGCGCTGGCAGCCCAGAAGGCCAACCGTATCCTGGGCTATATCAGGAGAAGTGTGTCCAGCAGTTTCGAGGGAGGTGATTCTGCCCCTCTACTCTGCTCTTGTGAGACCCCACCTGGAGTGCTGCATCCAGCTGTGGAGCCCTCAACATCAGAAGGATATTGACTGGTTGGAGGGAGTCCAGAGGAGGCCACAAAGATGCTCAGAGGGCTGGAGCACCTCTGCTATGGGGACAGGCTGAGAGAGTTGGACTTGTTCAGCTTGTAGAATAGAAGGCTCTGGGGAGACCTTATAGCAGCCTTCCAGTACATGAAAGGGCCTACAGGAAAGCTGGGGGGTGTCTTTTTGGAAGGGCATGTAGTGATTGGACGAGGGGTAATGGGTTTTAATAGAAAGCGGGGAGGTTTAAATTAAATATTAGGAAAAAATTATTTGTGGAGAGGGTGGTGAAGCACAGGAACAGGTTGCCCAGAGAAGATGTGGATGCCCCATCCCTGACTGTCTTCAAGGTCAGGTTTGATGGAGCTTTGAGCAACCTGGTCTAGAGAAAGGTGTCCCTGCCTATGGCAGGGGGGGTAGAACTCGAATGAAATTTAGGGTCCAAACTATTCTGTCATTCTATGATTTCCCTATGCTCCACTGAATTTCCAGGAAATCTACATCACTGTAAAGGTAGACTAAAATACACTTTATTGAAATCTTCTGTTATCTTCCATCTCTATTCTTTACATGCCTACTGAATCTTCAGACATATTATGAATTTTTATTTTATTGTGTACATATAGAAGCAGATGTATACTATGTCCTGTCGTGGGTCTGTAAACTTGCTCAAGTATATACATACTATCTGTGTACACATACTGCAATAAGCTCACTGTGAGCACTGGCTCTTATCAGATAATTGCTCAGGTGTAAACTGTTTCCTATGTCATATTTTAGCAGTTTGCTAAGAATATTTAACATGCTCTGAAGCTGCTTATTTTTGGTTACACATTGTGAGTCTATAATATAGCCCATCTTTTTTTATACTTGTTTTTTATTATGTGTTACAAATAAGATTTTAATTTGCACTTCAGTTAACAGGCATTTTGTACACTAAGAATCAATTGACTATTACAAAGACCCTTTTTATGATTTCATCCACTCACAAGAAAATTCAGTTGCTATCCTCAAAGTTGCGTAAACAATATGTAAAATTAATATGTTATTGGCAATGAAATGTATCTGGCTGACATTAAACAACATATATAGGGAAAATTAGCCAACAATTACCATGCTTGCTTAATGTCAAAAATTACTAAATTGAGTTAGTGTTCAATTAATTCAAATAAGATTTATTTTCTTGGTTTATAAGACAACCAAATTGCTAAAGAATTTTAGCTTTTAGTTTTACAGTGTGAGTAAATAAAGCATAGCTATACCCACCGTATTTTATGAATCTCGATTTACCAACACTGGATTTTGACTGATATTGACATCTGTTAAAACACATACACAAATAGCCAACTACATTTGACTTCAAAAAAACTATAGGATTTCCATAAATCTGTTCAAAAATTTTAGTGAAATAGTTAAATATTTAGGTCACCAATAATGTTTATCCAGTCAGATATGTAGCTTCACTGATGCTGTACTGTCATGGGAAGAGTGGAGAACTATGTAGAGTAGTAAAATGGTGAGAGATGCTGAAAGTACAAGCAGCTGAGTCTCCTGGCTTCAGTAGGCATGATGCAAATTGAGATGGTAAGTGGTGATAATCTGTGGCTGCTGAAGTAGAAAACTCTGACACATGACAAAGCTTGAGAGAATACTGGAGAATACAGCATTTACAAAATGGTGTAGCTAATTTTTTTATTTATGTCAACTGATCAAACATTAGGATGAAGGTCGTAGGGTCTAGCTCCCCCTGACAGTAATTAGTCTTAAGCCTAACAGAAGCACAAGCAACAAATGAACAGGCATTCTCTGCTCAAAACCATACATTTTCCACTTTCTCACATACAAAGGTTATTTTTCCAGAATGAAAAAAACATTCCGGTGCCATGTCTTCACCTTAGCTTTTCTTAGATATCATCTCAAATGCAGAGACTTCATAGGCTGTTATAAAGGTCAGCATGCATAAGCTATTTACTCTGCCAACCTTAAGAACAAAATCAAAAATCAGTTTTTCAAATCAGCAAGCCCTATTTTATGGCCAAAGGAGAGTGATGATGTTGCAGATGAAAAACGAATTCCTCAATCTATGTCAGAAACTACCAGACAAAACCTGCAGACTTAAAAGAACATATGTCTCTCTTTGTAGCTCAGAAAGTCAGATACCATCTCAACACCAGGATGAATTTTCAGCTAATTTAAGAGGCAGACTTAAAAACAAAGTACTGCAGCTGCTGAACTCTTAAATCATGGATTGAATGACAGTTGTAAAGACTGCAACAAAAATGTACACTTGACCAGAGTCTGATCAAAAGGTTATCCTGATAATTATTTATATAATTGTCTTACATAGTTGATGTATAACAAGATAACTAATATGCAATGACTTTGTTAGCATACTTAGAGGCACACAGTGGTACCAGTTTTAGCCATACCCTGAGCTAATGGGACAAAAACCAGCTCATGTCTGGAACCTGTTCAAGTACATTGGTGAAAATTGTATCTACGCTAGTGCCTGCCACTCAGCCTCAAAGCTAGCTCACCTCCTGTCCGCTTAGAAAAAGTGGCAACCAATGCACATAACCTCCAACCTTGTGTTTTACCTGTTTTTCCAGGCTATGTTAATCACATTCCTCAACTCTGCAGACAGCTTATTCTCTGTAATACCTCATATTTCAGTTGGTGCTAGGCACAAAGAAATATATTCCTCTGTGTTCTCTTTCTTAACCAAAATGGAGAGTGGGAATAAAGCATTTTGTATATTGAAATTACATCAAAGGACTTAAAGACCAATCACAAGGAAATGCATAGCTTAAGCTGTTTGCACATTGTTCAACACCTGGTATAGCAGACACATCACTGGAGGCTGTGACTCCCAGACACCATCATTGTTCCACTAACTAATAATCATTCCGGATTTCAGCACTGACTTTGTCTTATTTGAAAATGCTTTCCAGTTCCAATACAATGTTCAATGTTGAAGTCTTTCCTAGGTGTGGCAAAGAACTTCTGTGTCTCCCCTACTCTTTGAGATAGTCGAGTCAGTTGTGCTGATTTTTCATGTGCCCAAGAAAGGAAAGAGGGAGGAGCAAAAGTTAGCCTATGTTCAGATCTTAACCCAGCATAGATTTACAGTTTAGCAAGGACCAAATCATGGACCAGAAACTGAAATAATAGATGTCCAAAAACTAGGAAAATTCTACATATAACCTAAATTTCAAATTTGGCTTTCATATCTTTTATCTAGCTTGATCAGAAAGTTAGTCTGAGCCTCATAAATTTCTCTGACACAACTAGGAGAGTTTTTTACCTCACTTCGTGTCTCTTTAAAGATTTTTAAAATAGGATTTATGTAGCTCTTTAGTCACTAGCTTCATAAAAAACCTTATGGCAATGTGTCATGGTTTAAATTTATTGGGTAAACACCACACAGTACCACACAGTAGCTCACTCCCCTCCCTGCCACCCCCCACC
>NW_010245968.1:0-21450 GCF_000690775.1 Eurypyga helias
CATCTTAGCATCCAGTGAATTCTTTGGCAATGACATTTGAAAAAGAAACCATGAATTTGAACTGCTCCATTACGCAGAGTGTTTTTGTATGTTCCTTTATTCTTAGCTTAGGGTCCATTCCCCTGCATCCAAGGACCGTAACAATTAGGGGGGAATTGCACTGAAATGCTTCATCCCAGTCCTGACCTCTGCAAGACCACTGAGTCGGAAAACAGGCAAACTAACACGTTTTGTTAGGGGGTTGTTGTTTATTTAACTCCAATCAGCAACTGAGCACCACACAGCTCCTTCCTCACCTCCCCCCTCTAAAAGTGGGATGGGGAAGAGAATCAGGGGAAAAGGTAAGAAAACTCATGGGTTTATGCAAGAACAGTTTGATAATTTTAAATAAATTAAATAATGATACTACTAATAACACCACCACTATTACTACTACTACTGATAGTATGTGATGAAAAATACTACTACTAGCAGTATGTAAAGGCAGACAACAATGAAAAAAAAAAAAGATACAACCCACTGACTGACGTCCAACCAGACCCCAAGAAGTGAGAGCCAGAGACAGCTAGACACATCCCCAGCCAATACCCTTCAAGTTATATACCACACAAGACATTTTATGGCATGAAATGTCCCTTTGGTCAGTTTGGGTCAGCTGTGCTGGCTTTGCCTCCTCCCAGCTTTTTGTAGAGAAGAAGCTGGGAACACAGGTGCAGTATGGAAATGAAAAAGTCCTTGGCATAATGAAAATATTGTTTGGCAACAACTGAAAACATTAGTGTACTGTCAACATTCTTCTCAGCACAAATTCAAAACACAGCCTCATACTAGCTACTGTGAAGAAAATTAACTCTGTCCCAATCAAAACCAGCACAGGGTGTCTGTCCTGTAGTGAAAGCAAGATACCATCCAGGTAGAATGTAGAGGAGAAAAGCACAAGACTAGCAAAATAGTGTGCGGCGTGCCAGACAACAATTCCTTTATTGCATGTCTTTGTGATCTCCATGCCCAGGATGATGGATGGGAAGCCCTGACATTCAGGAGGTCTAGAGCTGTGTCAGTATCACGTCAAGTCTGGAAAAATGTGTATGTACTGGTCATGACATCCTGGGAGAAGTAAGTGATGAGGAAAAGCATTCACAAAAATTGTGTGGAGAGGCCTATTGAGGATTCCTGAGTGATTCCACTCAGAAAACTCAAAGTTCAAATAAAAGGGAAAACACTGTCCAGAAAATCCGAAGAAATAATTGGCAAAGTCATAGTATCATCTGTAGTACTAGGGTGGGGAGGAACAAAGAATGCTGCTATTTGAAAGGGAAAGCATGATAATCCTGATCTCAACAACATCAACATTCAACAGAAATTCATGATTCCAGGATATTGAAAATTGCAGTGTTTTAGTCACTAACTTACATGGTGGTAGCATACACATCCACTTGGAGAACGAGAAGTTCAGCTAAAAGCAAACATGCAGTTTGCTGTGCACCACTGCATGCCATAATTTTCCAGTGTAGATACTGAAATACATATTTGTGGTTGTGTATGTACGGGATATAGATGTACCTGTAAATTAGCCCTCAGAGCCATGTTCTTTTTAGACCTTCTGCATCTACCCTAACAGTCATTTTCTGTTTACATGTTTCTAGTGGGGCACATATTTGTATTATGTTAAGTTTTAACTTGTGCAGATGCAGTTTTGCAGTAGTACTCCCTTAATCTTTATTTTTCTGCTCCTTTTCTTTCAAAGGGGAAGTTCTTCCCCCTGATACAAGAGTGGCTAAGTCTAACCTAAGTATCTGAATACAGAGCAACAGAAGTCTTGCGCTACGTGTGCTTCATGTGATGTTAATGCAATATTGTCTGATGAATGCCTACCTGGGAGGATAAGGAAGGGGAGGGGGATGCTGGAGCAGAAGAAGAGGTTATGAAGAAGAGGTTCAGATTAAGGTAATGCTCATGGCTGCAGAGAATTCTCAGGAACTCCAGTCTCATGGAAATCAGGGTGGAGAGTGAATTCAGCTTGTTTGAGAGCTAGAAAAACAAATTAAAAAAAGTATCATGTGTTGGGCATGCACTATTTACACTACTGTGCAGTGAAATATCCTGCTTCCTGAAACAGCCAAATAGCCCAGCATCCATTGAAGTGCTTACTGGTTCCCTGTACCTAACTATTTCCCACCCATTAGCTGGTCTTTGGTAGTAGTGGTGTCTTTCTCAGCCCGACTGGCTTACCAACTTCCCAAGAGACCATCAATTGTTCTATTTTTCCTCCCTAACAAAAAACCTACCATATTTTTTCCCTTTTGCATAACAAAAAAATTAAAACCAAATAAAATTCTGCTGCGCCTGTGGCAAACTCATCAAAAGTCCTGCTAGGCAACACAGAGCACCAGTACTTGTGTTATTTCCCTTCACAGCAGCAATGGCATCAGTGGAGTACTGCACATACTGTATGAAACCAGGGTGGCAGCCCACCTTTTCTACTATGCACCTACCATCAGCTGTCAGAGGACCTTCCTTTGGCAGAAAATCTACAGCAGGTATATTAGGTCACAAAATAGAAGGAAAACTTTCCCATTCAGATACAACAAATAATTTCATACCAACATCCTACAACCATTGTTTATTTTTAATTTTTGGAAACTTGTAAAGCAAGAAGACAGAGATGGATCATTTCAATTGAACCCTTCTGAATCTATATACTGTCCATCGCAGTGCACTGGAAGAGTCAGAGGCCAAAAGCTGTCCTGTACGGTCTGCAGGCCCTGCTGCTAACGCATGTAAAAAAGTAAGGGAAGAAAAGTGGCTCCATGGAAGCTCTGCAGCAGTGCAAGGTATGACATTTCTAAAAGAGTCTTAACCTCCAGTCAATTTTTTTCTGCAGACCACAAATCAAAGGAGGTTTAAAGACTCTGCATATACAGTAGGAAATAGGAAATTTACCATACCCTTTAACACAACTCAGAGGATCTTGATGTATAAATGAATCAAACAGAACAGAACACCGTACTGGCGATAAGCCAAATGCAATCTCAGTCATGCATAGTGCCTACCTGATTACAGTAATGTTTGATGAGATTGAACACAAATCCTCGGTCCATTAAAGAAAGAAGATCATACAAGAAAAACGCCAGGCTGATATTAATTTTTTCTGCTTGCTCACTTTCCTTAAAAGAAAAAGGGGGAAAAAGTGAGTTGTAGTTATGATGTATGAAAGTCATATAAGGGTGGAAAACTTTTTAGAATCATTAACAAATAGTGCAGAGGACAGCTCCCAGAGCCATCCTATGAACAGACTGGACAAGATTGTTTGAGTTCTTTAATTTACATGATCTTGTTAGAATTATACAGAATCACTCCTGTAAATAATTTCAACTCTTGTAGCTTTCACAGAAAAATATCATAGGGTGAATGAACAAGTTGATCTACACAAACCTTTGGGCAGACAACACTGAAATGGAATTTGAGGCCTGTTCTAACTTCCTTAGGGGCTGCAATCCTGCATATGCCACTTTTTTTCTTTTTTTTTAACCAAACCGTAGAGAATGCTGTCTTAAGTACTAAAAAAAAAAAATACTATTTTAAAATATTAATAAAAATCTGCACTGGCTCAGCTGGTGGAATGCCAAGTATTTTGTCTAGAAATTTTAAGTGTAAAACTGATAGTAAAAA
The DNA here is from genome assembly GCF_000690775.1 of Eurypyga helias. Classification (NCBI taxonomy): domain Eukaryota; kingdom Metazoa; phylum Chordata; class Aves; order Eurypygiformes; family Eurypygidae; genus Eurypyga; species Eurypyga helias. Next base: position 3,673 of record NW_010245968.1, read on the forward strand.
CATATTAGTAAGATAAATCTGTGGGGTTTATAATTTAGCAGCTAAGCTCTTTTATGTTTATAATTGGCCTGACTACCAGAGGTGTGCAGCTACCAAGTAAAAATCACAAAGATAAGGCTACCCTTACTTCAAACATACCAATTTAAATCATAAAGTCTCAGTAGCATATGTAGTTCACCAAGAGACATTTGTGGAGGTGCCTGAGGGATCTGCACACGTTTAATGCTCAGAGCTATCAGGTGGGTTCACTAAAGACTGACAGAGGAGATGACTGAGAAAAATATTATCCCTGCTGTTGTCTCTCACTAGTGAGAGCAGGTGTGCAGCACCTTAGGGCAGCTGCAATTTAATTTTTCATTTTTTTAATATTTTTGTTGCTGTTGAGATAAAATATACACATATATTCCTACAATCTGGAATTTACACAGTAAAACATTTTTCCGCTGTAAAGAAAAATGAAGGTAGTTTTCCACTACCTTACTGGATAAACTAAAATATGCCAGAGATATTACCACAGAAGCCCAGGACAATCTAACATGCTCAACCATATATTGAAACATGGATTATTACTCCTCAGACACATATTACCTACTGCTGCTCTGTACAACTAACCAATGGCCCTAATTCTGCAAAGACTGCAGTGGGATTTTCACATATAATCAGGCTCTATACACTCACTGTATCAAAACAGATTTGAATTAACAGCCCATAAAAACCTGTGTATTTCTCATGAGGAAGCCATAAAATACTGATCTCTTGGCAAAACTTACAGTTCCATTAACACATTTTTAATGTAACAAATTTTTATTACACAACATATTTAAAAAAAAAAAATGTCACTGATGCCTTAAGTAAACATTTATGTGAAATCAATTTCTCTGCACATGACTATCACAAAAGCACACCAAAGGATCAAGCAAAAGGTAAAGCTTCCAGAAAAAGTTTCTGGTAGACAACAATGGTTACAAATTTACCTTCTGTGGTTTGACTAAAAGTGCAGCGATCTCTGATGTAACCACACTGACTATAGTGGTAATATCATCTTTGAAGCGATCGGAGAACCGGCTCCTTCGTGGGTTGTCTTGCTTCTCTATGTTGTGAACATACTGAGCCATACTCTTTATCTGCAAAGCAGGAAAAACCCAGCCCAAACTGGAGGTAAAACTGCTTTAAGTTAGTCCATGGGAGTAAGATTCCCTGTATGTTTGTCCCTGAGTGTAATCACTCACATCTTAGAGCCACTATGATAAATCCTACATGTACTGGCAAAGACCATAGAGAACTTAATACTTGAACACAGACAGACTCTGATTCCTGTTCATGTTCATGCAGTTGGCTACTCTCTGCACCTGAAATCAGTATCATTCTCCCCAGGCCCTGGCATCTGCAGCTCCAAAATGCTGCTGTTTGCAACTTCGCCCTTTGTGATGACAGACAGGGAGTGACACCACTGGAATTAATTTCTACTTCTTGACCTGCTGTTGGGTTGTCTATATGCTGCTAGTAGAAACCATTATGTCAAAAGAGTTTTCACTGGCACCCATCACTTCAGGGCTCTGTGAAATTTGAAGTCTGGGGACCCTTGTCCCTGCTCCCATGTTGTTAACAAAGTGGAAAAGACAGGAAAAGGTATTCACAAAAAAGGAAGGACTCAACCTGACATCTGTCTATCAGCCTTATGCAAGCTGTGGACCACTGTGCATGTATTTCACAGACTTTGCCAACACAGGCTGTCAGTGGGAAATTGGGGTGAATATGGAGAATTCTTTAGTTGTACTTCCATTATCTGGGACCTCCCCTTTCACATTCAGTTTTAATAACTGAAGAGATCATGATCCAGCCAAATCTCTGCCTGGAGTATCTGCTAGATTTCACCATTAACTTGCTATAAAATACTTCTGTAAGAACTTACCAGGAGCTCAAAGAAGAACCAGGCATACTTGAAGACAGATTCTCTCACCATACCCGTGCTGACCACCATCTGCAGTGCCAGCTCCTCATGGAAATGCTAGATAATAAACACAGGGTGTTGGGCAATGGCTTTTCAATCAACTAATCTTTCAGTTTCAACCTCAAGTAAGTCAGACTCTGAACTGATCATTGCAGAGTTTTTCCCCTGCTCCTTCATCCACAGCCACTCTCCTGCTGACCAGTGCCAAACACAAGACACAACTCAGGAAGAAATATCTATGTGATATGGTATATTCTATGTTGTTAAAAAGTAATTTGGGAATACATAATCAAGATAGGAATTAATTTCTTGATTCTAAAAGCTACAAAAAGGGGAAAAGAAAAACATTCTTCACATAAGAAAGAGATGGAGAACATTAGTGAATGCAGTTTATTGTAACATGTAAAGGCAGGTATCCAAGGGTAAACAGCAGTGGAAAAAGATAGAGGCCCTAACACCTTGAGAAAGAGAGCAAAGCGAGGATCCAGGCAGGCTGCTACTTGTCTAAATCTGTCCTGGAAAAGAATCTAAAGACTCTGGAGGAGAAGAAGGAGTATTTGGGCAATATTTACCCACTGATTCAATATTCTAAAATCCATGTTCAGTAGAATTGATTGTTATTTGTTCTCTCTCTCCCATCTCCTTGTTAGAAGCACTAATTACTAGCACTGCCTCAGGAGGGTCCAGGTTCTGTTAATGTGTGCCCTCACGCTTAGTGGTAGGCTACCTTTTTATTGGATGGTCTTGAGTTCGCACAAACGCTTGACGTGTCATTTGTTCCTTCCACGTAGAGAGACATCCGACTGGAGCTGTGATCCATAGGCTGGAGGGTATGGCCAGAATAAATACATAGTAGTATGTTAATACATAACATAAAGTAATTAACAGAAGAAAGCAGCAGCAGTGTTGTTTTCTTTTTGTTGTTTTTTTTTTTGGAAGGTATGCACAGGTATTCAGTTAAACGGCTCTTCGCTTTTCTTCTCCCTGTCCCCCGTCCCAATGGATACCAAACGCTACCTTACCGCAGCAGCCGCAGTAGCGTGCAAATGCCAACACTGCCGCCACGTGCCCAGTTTCAGCACTGCAGCTGTATTTTTTTCACCCTCTCAAGGGTAACTGTCCTTTAAGTTTATCCGGTGGATCAACGTCCGAAATTAACGAGCACGTGGTAGTCTTCCTTCCATTAAAAGTAATGGTAATTTAAAAGGCAGTGAAATGTCAGTAGACACCGAAGCATTGTAAATCGCTACATTTATTAATGAGATGAAGATGTAATATCAAACATTCTAATTTTGTATTAATTCGGAAAACTTAAAAATGCCTCGAGTTTTGTTTTTTTTTAGAACACAATACATAAGGGTAAAAATTGCTATGGATGAACATGTATGCCCATATAAACAAATCAAATAGATTAGCAAAGCCTGTGCATCTTACTAGTTCTGGTTTAATTTACTGAAGACAAACACCCAGTCACTTAAACTGGAGAAGTACATGACCATTCAACGGAGAAAAGACTTCAAAAAGTTTCTGAAAATAACCTGCTTGAGAAGCCATATTTTTAATACTTAACACTCAAAGAAAAGGGAAGGGGGATGTGGTTCAGACCTTAGACCCTCAACATGCTTCTGTGGAGCTCTGCCAGGGCTGCAGCCAGAAGGCGACTCCTTGCACAGGGGAAAACCCCTGCTTTTGTCAGGGGCACAGCCTCCCACCTCCCACTGAATGAGGACCTCTAGGTTTTCATTTCCCCGGGGAGCTGAGTGCAGCTGTCCTCACAGCTGTCTGAGTGAGCAGGGGGTGTTGCAGACCAGCAAACACCAGGGAAGCAAAATCCTGATTTCTTGGCTGTCGTCATCCTTTCTATCCTGCAAGCTTTGGTGGCACATGTAGTGCTGAGTAAGAAAGACAGAGGAAGTTTCTGATTCATGCTGTGGGTGAATTAAGTATTTGGAAAGACCCAGTTATAAAATATGCACATGGCGTCTGTACCATAGCGAATATAAAATCATGGAGCTGCCTAATGTTTTCTGTTTGTTTGGTTTTTATTTTAACAGGAAACTATTTAGCATTGAACAGGCTAAAGAAGAAGAGTTAAAAGGGACAAGAATAAATTATTAGTGCATTTTAGGAAAACAATTTCCCTTCTGAGGAATCTTTTACCCCTTTCAGAAAGTGAATCCGTTCCCAGTATAATCTATAGTCTTTTCTCACACTAACTCTGTGCATCCTGGACCAGACCATGTCACCAGATGTCACTCCATGTCAAGAAGAACAGGAGAGTGTCAAAAAGCAAATGCTGCTGTGGAGTGTCTAAGCCTCAAACACAGACAGAGTTCTTACACCTTGCTGTCTTTACTGATAAGAGACATGAAAATTTAGCAATGGGAATCAACATGTGCCCATGCCAAATCAGATAAACAGCAAATGCTTCTGGTGATACACACAGTGCATTTATAAGAAGCAAATCCAACCCTCGAAAAACAGATCTAGATTTTTAGGTTTTAGTCCATACAATTTTCCAGATATTTGACTTTGTTCTCTTACCTTGGATGACATGATGCTTTTGACCTCCTCATCAGCCGCAGTTTGTGTAACAGCAATGTCAGGATTGCTGCAGCTTATCACTCGGCTCTGCAGGAGTTTACTCCCAACAGACACAGCAGAAGTGCGTCCGAATGTGTAATAACGAGACTCTGTCAAAACGGCACTGTTGCTTGCACCTGCCCACAGGAAGATGTTTGAATAGACTAAAGGACATATACATGAGGCAAACGCGACATTCAATCCAGCTTTGTTCAGTGCTGCTATAGCATCAGCGTTATCCATAGCATGGAGCTCCCGAAAATCTCACCATCAACTGCTTCAGTAACAAATTACATTGGCACTGAATGACAAGGTGCAGATGTTTTCAAAGCCAATAGCTCAGAGGGTGATTGCACAAGCCATAATAAAAGATTATCAGGTGAATAGTGAACAGCGGCACTATTGTAGAATAGAATCATGGAATGATTTGCGTTGGAAAGGACCTTAAAGATCATCTAGTTCCAACCCCCCTGCCATGGGCAGGGACACTTTCCGCTATACCAGGCTGCTCAAAGCCTCGTCTAGCTTGGACTTGAAGACAGCCAGGGATGGGGCATCCACAGCTTCTCCGGGCATTCTCTACTATTACAGTAGCTCTTTCTTCTTCCCATAAGGTCTTTTTAATGTGCTGTAGATTAAGACAAGATTCACATGCCTAAACACAAAATAACACCTTCAACACGTAACATTTAACACTATGTGGCCCTTGGCTGGTGTCTCTCCAGTAAGCCCATGCCTCTCTTATACTGAGGAGCCCAGAACTGTACACAGTACTCCAGAAGAGGCCTCATCAGTGCTGAAAGGAAGGATCATCTCCCTCCATCTGCTGTCCAACATACAGGGTTTTAGCCTTTGATGACATCAAAGGAGAAATTTGCAGTGGAGAAACCAGCAGAAATTGGCCCTATGCCTCTTGGCAATAAGTTAGTTTGCATGGGAAGTAGTTTACTGATATACAGGACAGTAAGCAATTGACATTTTAAGGCCATTTTCATTACTGGAGGAAATTCCTCTAAAGAAGACCTCAGTTTAAGAGATGTCTCTCACTTTCATCTTCATGAAGCTACAGCATTGCACGTAACTGTCCTCTTACCTTGACCCTGCATCTTAAACAAAGGACTGAGATACAGATAGTGGAGGGTAAGTCCATGTTGCTCTGTGCAGCGCTGAGGTCTCTGACCTTCCTCTGAGAAAACCAATATATCTGAACAGTGCTGCACTTAAAAGGTTTGCAGTTTGGGTCTGAGGAGTTGTGTTTGTCACTTTACAGGCCAGTTCCCTAAGTCTTCCTTTCAGAAGCACCATGCTGAATAGCATATATGAAGAGAAAAGAATGTTTTTGCAACCCTTGCACCAACATTACCTGGTCTGACTACTTCTCTTTGAGGGTCTGGCAACCGAAATACATAGTAGACATAAGACGCCAGGAGGCAGTTCCTCCCATGCTGATCTTTGCTCAGGTCTTTGCTGTTGTGGAGGCTGTTTACTATTGCAACCACAGATTCAAAGGCAAACTGTGAGAAGTTGGCTGTGGAACAAAAGGCAAGAATTAGTCTCAGTGCTAAAGGCTATAGCCTAATCAGGTTAGGGATTCTTAGTTGGATTACCAACACCAACTAATCTTATATACCTATTCTATATCCTATATATTCAGTCCTTCACAGCAATTGCTGTACCTGACCAGATCTAAGATTTACATAGGCAAATAACGACTCTTCAGTAGAACCACTGGCTTTCAACCCAATCACTGTGACTTAATCACTTGTTGCTACATAAAAGCAGACCCTAACTGTTAATTACAATTTCTAGCAGCCTTCAGGCATTTCTTATAAAATATCTACTTGAAGAACACTAAGACTCATTCTTCTCCAGCTGACAGAAAAATACAAGTTACCAGGCTCTTCCACAAATATTATAATGGATGACAAGCATTGATTACTAAGATTAGATAGGAAATAAACTACACCACTCCCTCCAAGTATGTCTTCCACCCCAAATTAACATGTGATGGGCAACTGGCAGCCTCAGTAAAAGAAAAATCTGTGTGCATTACTATACCCTGTCTGTTTTTGTGCTCACCCAATTCTGTCTAAAGATATTTGGGCAGAGGATACGGTGCAGTCAGCAATGTCAGCTGTAGGGTGATTTTGATGATGTTTTCCTTGCACAACAGCTGAATTTTAAACAAAGCTAAACCACAACCCACCTTCTAACCTATATTGCCAGGTAAGTAAAGTACTACAATTTAATGTAGCTCCCAACCAGAGTCTGAGAGTCTTATGTGAAGGGGGAAAAGGAAAGAAGGCAGGAACCCAGTTAAATCTGATTAAATTGTGCAGTGAAAATGTGTCTTGAGAAGCACAACACTTTCTGAAGTGGACTACTCCAAAGACTAAATCTGAGCCTTGATATTTAGCAATCATTTCCTCCACGTCTCCAGGTTTCTTGCAATAGCACTCCAAGGCCACTCATCAATAAATACCTGTCTGGCCTGCTATGACCATGGGCTGTATGGCCAGCTGGAAAAGTTTATCTAGTACCAAATGTAAAAACAATACAAGAGGTTCAAGGCGTGAGGAATTCAAACAGATTATGCTGAGTTTCAGTTCATGTTCCAGTGTAGCCTCTGTGATTTTCTGATCCATCAGCCTAATGGGGAAGGTCACTTGACTTTCCAGAGAATGGCACAGAGTGAAGAATTTCTCCAGGTGATTATCCTGCAAATACAGTGCACCCACAGTTAAGAAAGTTGATAGAATTCACATTGCTGCTAGCTAAGCAAAGCCTGATTGTCCCACCTGATGGGATGAGAGAAAATATTTTCACCCTTCTAGCTTGCAGTGATGGCTAGCCCTAGAGCCTGATTTGTAAAGCAGCTGCCACAATCTTTGTTGCATTTCATCTGGCTCACATTCAGACTGTGGTTAGGTCAGAATAAAAGCAGAAAAGTTAAAGCCCATGCTAAAGTGATTGCTTCATTTTATGAAAATACTGTTCCCTCTCTCAGATATATGTCCATCATGTCACAAGTCTATAGTCTCTCTGCCACCCACACCTATAAGTTTCGGCTACATACATGTTATTACATCCCACTTGTATTTAAAAAGCAAAGGGGTGATGGACCTGCTTCAGACACAGAGCCTCCATTTTTTAGGACACAGATATCAGGGTTAACTAGAATGGGATGACAGATAGGAGACACTGTAAAGCAACAGAAAAAAAAAATTAAAGCCGCTGTGCTTGAAACCAGTACCCCAACAATATGGGGAAAGCTTCAATTTCCTATTACATTTAAATGTCCAGAAACATAGAGTTCTCATTCAGCTTGTGTCCACAAACCACATGCCATTGGCAAATGATCTGCCTAAAGCATTTTGGCAATATAACCTGTCCCTATAGGTAGTGGAGTGCTATGTCTTTGCCAATATGGACACACTCAACTAGCAGAATAGAAAATGCCAGCTGTAGAGACTGGCACTGTGCCCTGTCAATGTCTGTCAATGACAACCTAAGCAGATCCTTGCTGAGCTGAGAGGATACCAGGCTCCTTATTGCTTGATATGACTTTCTGCTAAGAGTGCTCATTTGTTCACTTGCACCAAGAGATTTAATTTCACCAAAGGATTTCATTCACTGGGAATAACAGGTTATTTCCATATCTGTTAGTTTCTTTAAACATCTGTGGGCTTAAACACCTTGATTTCATAAACCTTCTAAGTCAGCCTAGACATCTGATTTCTCTTTGAAATGAAACTACAGATGTGGCATTACTTCTGATGCATTACCTGGGTGTGAACAGATGAAACAGCTTGCACTTCCACATTGAAAACACCCTTGTGCCCTTCAACCCACTTAATAGGTGGTGTCTGAGATGGAACTTTCTGTGATGGAGAAGAAATATGGGAACTATCATCTTACTTTTAACAATCAAACATAAAGTCTGTTTACTTGGCTGTCTGTAGGGAATTCATGCTAGTCACTTCATTTTAGATATCTGAATTCAGTGGCATAAAGAAGACCACAGCTAGGCATCTTATTCTCAAAGACAAGATGGAGAGAAAGTTGTGCATTGAACAGGGAAATTTGAAGTACTTCAGCTGGACGACTAGCACAGTCAGTGCAAATATACATCTTCTAACGGGATATTTTTAAGGTTAGAAGTTCCCAGTTAAAGTTCCCTAAAGTCACGGTGATACGGTGCAGTTTTAACCATCTGGACAGTTTCCTGCTTGCATATTTACTTAGAGGGCACAGTTTTCTGCTCCAGTAGCAGCACCTGATCCTATTTCTCCTCCCTCTCCCACACAGCCACTAAAAAATAAGCAAATCATCCCTATGGAAGAAAGCAAATTATTGACTTGACACCCTATAAACAAATGTGTCATTGGTTAGACAATTTACAAGCATTTGCTTGGATCAGTAACCTTAAAAAAAAATAACAATATAAAAGAATAATAATACCACCAACGACAATAATAACATTTTTCTCCAGACCTTTCCCCTTCTAAAGCACAATAAGGGGACATTGTCTACAAGCAGATAGCAACATTAGATTGTAAAACACTTATGCTGTTCTTCTACATTAGGAAAAGATCATACTTTCATAATTTTCTTTGTTACCTCAGGAGAGTGAATTGAATAATGGAAAGGCAGCTTATCTAATGCAACTGGAAGACAATAATGTCCAGTTTGAAGACGATCATTTAACAGAATCGGCAGCCACTGCAACAGATGAAAACACAGCAATATTCATGACTATATATGATTAGGGACTATTTATTGAATTTGTTATGTACAGCCAACAAAACAACAAATGAGATATTGACCCAAGCTTCTCTGCTCCAACCCATTCAACAGTAATTTCTATGCATTTTAAATTCACTGAGAGCTACTGTAGAAAAATGTACAAGACTGCTTTACAAACCATCCTTTTTGAAGAAAACAAACACAGAGCTTTTAATATGCAATGTATTTTTCTAATAAATTCTACCAGAAGGATTTATTAGACTCCATGTTTTAATTTAAAAAATTCACTTATCTGGAATAGACGGGTCCTTTGCTTTGAAGCAAATCAACTGTGTTAAGGTATTGCTAACAGTAAATTGAACAACTTGGTCATGGTAACCAGGAGGATTAAGGCCAGAATGACTCATCATAACTTTGTATTGATATCTGGACACATTTAAATTTTCTCCTAGTCAAATCTGAAAGATGCTGCGCATTTGAGCATCACAGGGCTGAAATAATTTGTATTTAGGTGAACAGAAGCCTGAAAATGAAGTCCTCCCCTATGTCAAGTCTTGCATCTGAACTAATTTACTTCTTACCAATCCCATTAACATTGGTGGGATTATATCTGTCTATAAAACATTTGAAAGGATGCCCATTTGAAAGGATTTTCAGTACTGGGATCAAAACCAAATACAAACTTCATGGCAGAAGCACATGGAAAGCACTTGTCTGGCCCCACAGCTCAAGTGTTGAGCATAGGATGAGGATGTTTTCAAATCTGAAGTATTAACATCATCTGTGCTTTCGTCTTACTTTAAAATCCCTCTGGTTAAAAATATTGATTGATAAGGAAAAACCTCAGAGACTAATCTATGATATGCATTTCTTAGGCTAAAACATGCTAATCTCAACATGAAGGTAACAAGTGCAAGAGAATTGCATTTTACCTTCTAGATTTCTTTCTGGTTTTTAATTTTGATGTGGGTAAGAGACACTTAAGAACATAACCTATATGCCATATAGAACTTAACTGAAAATGTTATGTTACTTGTTACCTCATTTATGAATATGTTACATAACAGTAAAATGTAATTGCCTACGTTTTAGTGGGGTTTTTTGGCAATAAACAGAATCTAACAGAATTAGGCAACATGCTATAAAGCATTGCTGTTGCAAATATTTAGGTGCATACTTAATTTCAGTTGCTTCAGGTGAATTCATCAACTTCAAAGCCACTTAGAATTATAGGACAAGGATGTAACATAGCACAAGTTGTGTCTGGTTTCTGTGAATTAACATTAAGACCTTCTACTGTTTCTGATGTATTATCATAACCAGAAGGGGAATATCCTTGATAAGCATCTTGATAAGCAAAGAGTCTGTTTTCATGGGATGTAGGTATGTATGTATACACATACAATTATATATCACATGGGACTTACTGAATACCCAAGAAGGGTTTCTATAGATGCTCCTTGCTTTGGCTGGCAGCTGATGTGATAGAACGTGAACAATAGATGGTGTTTGTCTGTGAGTTTTGCTGGCAGCTTAATTTTCACCTCTTCATAAAAGTCAGGGGACCTGTTTAAAAAACAATGCCAAACACATTTCCAATGTAGGTATGAGACTGAGCAGAAAGCAAATTTAGGCTTTTAGATGCTATGGTTATAAAAACTTTATAAATACTGAAAACAGCCTCAGAGATGTGTTAAACAAAGTGTATATATATATATAAATATATAGCTATATTTATGAACTACCTACAGCTTTGAATCAGGAAGAGCATAGATGGTATCAGCTGCAACATTTCAGCTTTCACCCATCTCTATGCTTTCAAAGCTGTTCCATCTTAATCTGGGGTTCCAGCATATTTATTGTGTAAACCCTAAAACCCTAAGTCCACATTCATGAGAGCTCTTTTGAGGCTGTGAATTCATCAAAGTAAATGCTGTTATGAAGTTGTGCTGCTGCTCCCTGCTCCTGCTCCTTAATCTTCACATTAGGAATAGTCTCAACTAATCTTTGAAAAGCTCAAAACAAGAAAAGCAACGGTCACTTAGGCAAATGCATGTAGCAATCCAAACTAGATAGGACAAATCTGCAGAAAACATAAATGTTTGAAATGGATTAGTACCAGCATTCCCTGTTGAACTGTGTAGGCTATGAATTAATTACACAAATAGTAACAATACTTACTTATTATGGTATGTGATAGCTGTGTATATTTCTTGTACAAATTCTGGACCTGAAGATTTCCCAAAAATTACCTTCATTAAGAAGAAAAGAAAGTAACAGTAGTCAGGTCTAAGGAATTGAATTGTTATCATCGTTTATAAATTTTAAGACACTATCTGAAGGCTGAAAATGACTCCTCAATTTTATGTAGCACATCGACATGGTTGTCTTATTATCAGGCATCTTTCCAACACACCATCCAGGGTAAAACACCAGGAAAATGGAGCAGAGGTCATTTACAGGGCCACCAACTACCTCACATCCCACTCTCCAGCCATGCACTTAAAAGCTAGGAATTGCGGGAATGAAGTTATGGTAAACCTCTTACACCCTGTCACATTGCCTTTAAGTAAATCTTGAAAAGTTAAATTAAAACCACTTTTAGAAGTTTGTTTTATGGTTGTAGCCTGCTCATTTAGTGTGAGATACATCATTTCACCTTGCCTTAGAGGTCTAAAATTCCTTTAGAATCAATGAAGAGAAACAGGCATTTTTGGTGCTTGTTTTGCTTCCCTTGTTTCAGACACAGCCTCACGGTAAGGTCCTAGAATCCACTAACTTTAAAGCAAACCCTGGGGGATGAGCTTAGACAAGGATATCTGTGCAGTACAAGTCCATCCATATTGAAATGAAAATTGTAATATGGGCAGAGTTTAAGGAAACCAACAATGCAGTATTATGTAAAAAATAGTGTTACATTCACAGGGCAAAGCTCCAGCTCTGGAAGAAATGTGGCTTGGGAAAACATTGTGCTGATGCTCTGACTTGCAGAGCTCAGGTGGAATAAGGCTGCAAAGTATGCACTATGAAGACTCAGCACTCTGATAAAGGCTGGTCACGCATCAGTCCTTGCTCCAACACATTGTTGGATTAAAGTTTCTCAAAGTAATGTTTCTACTAATTTCCCCCTCCACTAACACATAAAATCACAAAAGATTCTATCCCATTTGTCATTCATCCCAATGTCAGCCAAATACACCATCTGAAAATTTCCCAAAAAATTCAGGCTGAAGCAGACATCTGGGTTAGATCACTTCAAACGGATCCTATGAAGCTTGGTAACGCTGAAGAGAGGATCTTATAAAAGAGAAATGTTGAATAACCTGAACACAGACAGTGCTGCGTGCTCCAGCAATGCACACAAGTGTCCTAATATATGGCGCGTTTCAAACATGGAAAACTATCTCCACTGCCTGACTGTGCACCATTCAGATCCAGGCAATGAAGATCCCACCTTCTACCTTCTGGTGTTACACCTGAGTATTTTTGTACACACAATGCATACGGACAAGTGATACTGGAAGAAAGACTACATGATTATTCAAAAGCCTCTGAAGCTCTGTGAATTTTACCGTCAGAGTTTTCAAGACAGCACTGATTTAATATGATGTCACTCTTCTCAAAGTGAGGTAGGAAGACTTAGAAAAGAGGGAGCAATATGCCTCTGTTCCACTCGAGTCACAAGTCTTTCCTGTTTTGGGTAAGGACTACAGCCCTGCTTTCTGATGAGAATGACAAGCTTCACAAGCTCTCTGATGTTAGGCTATCTAAAGGCCCACTAGAAACTGTGATGATGAGTTATCTCTTCAGGGGGTCCTTAAGAATAAATGTAAGCAAAAGTCTGCTAAGAGATCTCAGCATTTGTTACCGGCATTGCACAGGATGGGTCTTCACCACACATAAACTGGATCTTGATGGTAATGTTTCTTGCAGAAGCCGGTCGGTTAGCAAAATTCAGCCTTTGAGGGTAAACATACAGGAGATTTCTGGAAGAAAGAAAATGAGGAATAAAAATGGTAAATGGCAAGCATTTGTGTTTCAGAATTAAATGCATAAACTAGCATTTTGCTGGTTCCTCTCCCTGTCCTTCAATTCCTAGTGAGTTGCAAAAGTGAAAGCTTTGCCAGAACTTCATTTCAAAAGTTTGAAAGGAAAAGGTAAGTTCTTGCCATGACACACAGAACTTCCTATGCTTAAGGCTTCATATTACAGAAAGCTATGTCTCTGAGAAGGCGGCCTTCCTATCTCTCTCTCTCTCTCTTTTTTTTTTTTTTAAATGTAATTCACAGTTACAAATGAATTAATATCTTTGCTTGATGTAATAAAAAGCAGGAATTTCTCAAGAAAGCAGCTCCCTTCTTAGCTGTGAAGAATCACATTTTGAAATGGGTAAGGAATCACTCAGAGCTGATAAAAACAAGTAAAGCAGCAAAGAAAACCAACAACAAAAGTTCATACATTCCTAATTTATAGAACCAAAATGGCATCTATTCTTAGATTATGCAAATCAAAAAGCAGTATCAATGAACCTGAGTAAGTGCAAACAAGAACTTTTGAACTAATTCTAGAAACTGATTTTTTAGTAATGAATAATGTTTTAAAATACAGCTTACTTTGCTGTTTGCTAGCTTCTGTACATGGATAGACCACTAAATTAAAAAATTTAAATTTCCGTGGGGTATTAGGCAGATAGATGGTCTTCCAACTTTAAAACCCAACAAATCTGGTAGAAGAGTCAAAATGCTAATAGAAAGCTTTTTTCTGCAGTGAAGTCTATGGCAAGCCTGAGATTTCAGCTAGACCCAAGTTACACACATTCTGGCATCACAATTATATGTATTAAATGTCTCAAATTTTCCCAGTCTGGTACAGGATTCTCAGTCTTTAACCTCTGAGTGCAAGGAGTAAGACTAGTGTTGGTGGAGGCATGCTGGCTTCCAGTGAGAATGAGAACTACTCATGGGCTTTCATGCTTCCTTTTTGTCTGTGACAGCCAGAAGCTACACACAGAATTCCCTTGTCCTTATCACAGCTATCTTCTCAGCACCAATGTCAGCTGAAAATGTGGAGCAGATTTGAAGAATGTTGTCAGTAAATCAGACAGTCCATCTTCCATTTGCTGTATCTGAAGGCCTGGGAAACTATGGCTGGTTTTCCCTACTGCCATATGTCATAATGTGACAATACTCTTCAACCACACAGTCCGAGCTACTTTGCTAACCAACACGTGCCACATGAGATGTCTTAGCAAACAAATTTTGCCTTTACCTTTGTTCAGAATAGTACTCCTGCCTGCCACACTAATGCACTTTCCTCCTTACCTTCTTAAATGCAATTTTTGCTCTGCCAAATTCTCTCGAAGATCATATTACGAAAGGCTAAGTGAAAGAGAGAAATATATTGGTAACCCCCACTGAATTATGCTTGGGGAAATGACATATTAAATGAAGGATATTATCAGTATTACATCTGCCAGAGGTGAAGAAATACATGTAGGGGAGGCTGCATAATCTAGTCATTGCTTCATTACTCTGCAGTCCAGCAAAAGATGTCACAAATCCATATAACATCCCTGAGCACTGGATTTTACGTTTAGATGTGACTTGAGATGAAAAATATGTAAAATCACAGAGAGCTCTCTGCTGACTACACAACCAAAGAAGCATTATTACAGCAAGTGCTGCACCGAAGAGCTAAAGCTCATGACATTTATGCTCAAGGAGTTTTAGGGATCTTGCTTACATGTGTATTAAACCCATCAGGACTGAGGAAGAACAGAGGCAAATGTTGACTCTGGATATCCTGCAGAGATTAAAGTGATGACCAATTTTTTATATCAGGATGGTGGGAGATGATCAAAAGAGGTTCCTTCACACAGGCATGAATTGTAGACCCATTGCTGACCACTGCATAAGTGCTACAGCCTGCCAGCATCTGTACCCCCCAACAACCTGAGAGGAAGCAATGGCAATGAGCACTTCCAAATGGCAGTTAGCAGGGGTGACAGGGCAGCACATACTGGCTTTAAATAATAGGACAGTTGCATGTCCATAAAGATGTGGTGAGCTCCGGGAGGAACTATGTCTCCCCTGAGGTTCTGTGCTGAGCTGAAATATTCAAACAACATGCCACAGAAATTAGTTTTTTGGTCAGTGTGATTACTCCCCTCACTCCCCCTACAGAAAGTGCAGGGCTCTACCTCCAGATACTGTCAGATGTGCTTATACCCAACTTCCCTGAGACCAGAGTCCCACAGGACAGCAGAGTCCTGGGCGAGGCATGGATCCAGACAGCTTCTCTGGCTTGGAGACTGACACAGCAGAGAGATGGTAAGATAACAGGCTGTTTCAGAATCAGTTACTTGCTGGGAAAGCTAAGGGTCCACCTAGCCTTATACAGGATATTGTGCAGCAATTCCCATTCGAATTTGCTGACCTTTCTACACTTCCACGAGACTTCCCAGTGGTGATTTGATCACTTCTCATGGCCAAAGCAATGCAGACCTATCTCCTGCCAAATTAAACCTATGCAGATTTTTAAGGCTCTGACCCTTCTCATTAAATATTCACATTTCTAATTAATGGCTGTGCATATGTGTGACATAATAAAATCCTCTCCTTGCTAAACTACACAATGTGTGAGGTGTCAACAAGTGCATCTCAAACTTCTAATGAATATTAAGCATGTTCATTAATGGTTGTGACAAAAACACCATACATAGCAAAAGCCAATATATATGCAGTCACTACTCACACAAACTACAAACTTCCTATAGGTGAACAGTGATGGATGGGTTAACGTTGCCAATTCATATTTATGGTACTGGAAACAAAAACATATGCACCCATTAGTTATAATTTTCAAACTTTGTTGATTCCTCTACTCTTTTGTCAGGGTGGGTGGGGAATCTTCAGGAAAAATGGATTAAAACTATAATGCAAATCACAAACACGTCACAAATACGGAAACCTGTTCCAGTCAGCTACTGCCTGGAACAAATGGCACAATGACAGGACTTCAACATGTCATGTTCAAGAGGACATGTATGTGTTACATAGTCTATCTTAGTATGGATAATTTGGATAATAGTTTGAATGATTTTTATCATGTTCGTAAAATTAGGAATCATCTGAACAGTCAGTGGTCAGTTCCTCATTAAATTTAGGCTGAGTGATTAGTGTTTTATTCTGCCCATTAGCATTGGTGTGAAAACCTTAATAAATTTTCTATTAAAGTCATCACACAAGAAAAAAGTTGCCAGAGGAACAGAGTAGAAGGCTGCCTCAAAGCACCAGATTTCTGCATAGTCAAATCACAAAATTATGAGAAGAAAATAGATATTTCTAAATTTAAACGTGAACTAGAGCTTAGAGTCAAGTCAGACTAAACTTTAATAGCTTTCTCTCTAGGACTCCTAGTTACCCATTATACATCATTCAACTGACCTACCATTACTTCATATATCAAATATTGCAAACAAGTAATCAATGACATAATTTGTTTGAAAACCAAAATCAAAGGCAAATAACTGAGATTTTGTGAATCATAAAAATTAATAACAAAATAATTTCTTGCCTATCATACTGATTTTGTGGTGTGCAAATGTAGGGATCTTTTTGACCCACAATTTCCCACTTTATATTATCTTTTTCAGACGTTACTCTAATATGAAAATCAAAGGGATTATACCACCTTCTGACGTCTCTGTTCTCCAAGCTTTGCTGTCCTCTACCAAACCAAACCCTCTGTTCTATTGATAATAACCTCATTCCCCTGCTGGTTCTTGTATTATTAAATTCTGAGTGGCAGTGTTAGAAAAGTGGATAAAACAAGTGGATATCTACCAGGTATCAACTACTGCAATATCAAGACACTGTAATAACAAAACAGTAGGTCACACGTATACGGCATTGCCCAGCTGCCTGAATAGAGTATGAAAAGCCGAAAAACAGGGCGATAGTAACTATACCATAGAGATGTATTTAATACATCCATTCACCATGCCAGGACATGTGATTCCTCCAGCTGTGTAAATAGAGAGGCAAAGCTCTACCCCAAAATCCTCATTGAACACTGATAAAAAAGTGTGAAAATTCTGACATACCAGGGTTTTATACATAATAGTGAACCTATTTGAAATGCGATGATACAACTGAGAATTGTGGTGAGATAATTTTTTCTTGATACATATAATTAATAAATGACACAGTGAAGGAGTGCTAGTAAATACAGTAGCATACCGTATATTCCCAAAACACTGGTAACCTCCCCCCTGTGAAGTTACGTGTTAGATAATTTGAGATAATATTTCATAGTTACCAGCACCTGCTTGTTGCCACAGACACTATGCACTTCTAAAATTTCATTTGAGATATTGCTTTAAAACCTTAATGAATGATATGGGATTGAGCAGCATGCAAGATCTATGCAGCTGGAACTCAACAGGTGGAACTTGGATTTGTTTCAATTTTCATATAAACATAGAATCATAGAATGGT
>NW_010245969.1:0-589 GCF_000690775.1 Eurypyga helias
AGAGGCGCTGGGGCAACGCGTGACCCCCCGTGGGGACAGTGACAAAGCCCACCCAGCGTGTGCCGGAGCGGAGCGGGGCTGGTGCAGCAGGAGTGAGGAGGATGGGCTCCGAGTGCCCAGGCTGTGCCCAGACGGTGCTCCGCTCCCGTGGAGCTAAACACCAGATCCTGCTTCCGACCCTCAGGGGAAAGCTCACCCCCCAGTTTGTGGTGCATCCCCAGGCGAGGCAGGAAGCAGAGGGTGGTGGATGCCTTTGGAATGGCACCGACTGGATCTGGGTGAGGTCAGCTTTTCCAGTTCTCTCTCTGCCCTCAGGCGCCTCATTTGCTGGGCACCTTCCTTCTGGATCCGGGCTGTTACCACTCCACACTGACTCCTTGCCTAAGAAATCAGGAGGTGCTTGAGCACTCCCTGGGACAGAGCAAAAGCAAGGAAAGAGATCCCAGTAGGAAACAGCACTGGTTCCAGAACCACAGCCCTGCCACCCAGCCCACATCGGGTCGCCTCGTGCCCCTGCACCGCTGCCCGGCGTGCCAGACCGAGGGGCTCCGTGCGGGGCTGCAGGCGTTGGCCGCAGGCTCTCAGCAAG
>NW_010245970.1:0-10096 GCF_000690775.1 Eurypyga helias
CATTCTGTGATTCTATGATAATCTTCCTCCCAGTTCCAATACTACTGTGCCTGACAGTTCAGAGGCAGCCTGGACTGGCAGCTGGAACCTCCACTGATCGCGCTGTGTTTCTGTTCTGCTGTACCCCAAAGGCCGTGACTGTGCTGACACAATGGTCCCAGTGCTGGTTTTGGTCAGTGAAGTATCAGCAACATGCTGGCGTTGAAATCGCCTGGACTGTCACTCGTTTTCGTGGAGTACAATTAGTTGTGCTGTGCCCATGTAATTCAATTGTGGGACAAATGCTTTTTCTCTGCCCTGTGCTGAAAAAAATGTCAAGGTCTTTATTGAGCTTCTGCAGTTTGACAGCTTCCTCTCGCGTGGAGTGTCCGTACTGGGAGTGCTCCCTTCTTGCTGCGGTCCCTTAGCAGCCTCTACCTGTCAGTGAAGGTTTTGTGGTGCCTTCCCTTCAGAAGGACTGGTGACCTGTTATCCAAAGCAGTCCTCTGTTGTCATTCCCTTCAGCAGAACCTGAGGGATGTCTCTGTTGGCTTTGCTTTTTGTACTCTTTGGTCTGGGATTTGGAGAGGGTGCCAGTAGGATCCTAACAGATACTCATGATCAGCAGAATCCCAACTTTTGCAGGTGGAAGTTTAGAAATACTAGTGGGTAAAATTTACCTGCAGAACTTGATGCTTGCCTTTTGGTGCCCATATATGTCAAACAGAATCTTGTTCCTAGTTCCCAAATTTGAGTGTAAACCCCACTCTAAGATGTTTTCAAAAACCACAGTTCTTTCTTGAAGGAATGATATGCTAGAATTTGGGGGCAGAATTAATATTCAGCACTTCAGTTCCTGGAGTCTAGCAGAGTCCATGTAAATCCTTCACTATCCTTGCTGTGCAGTCCTAATACTGGATGGGTAAGAAGTGGAATTTGGTCATTTTCTGTTGAAGTTGTGGAAGAAGGGTGTAAAAAGCTTCTGGTGTATTGAAACAGGCTTCTGGATTCCTTACGTCCTAACTTTGTCAGTGATTCCTTCCAATATGTCCAGTACTGAATGTCAGCCACTCGGGAGTGTGATTGAATTGGGAAAATGTTATTAATGGGGCAGGGCTTAATATTTAAGACCATGATGTGTGACTGGTGATAAAAATATGGTTTTACTTTTTAATGTATTGTAAAACTTACTGACCTGATTTTTGTTTGCTTGATTTAATCGCTTTAAGGTTCCTTTCTTTACGATGCAAACTCTCCTTTGACCGTTTATTATGTATTCGAGCTTGCTCTGGAAAAATACTTTTTGATCACAAGAATGAGACACTTTCAATAACAGTAAGTTCTTTTATGTTATTTCAATTACCATAATATGTAGTTAAATCTTTTTTACCTTTTTTTTAATGAATGTGTAGTGACAACATACATACTCGTCACCTTTGTAATTAGGACTGTGTCAACAGGTGTTCATCTGAACTCAAACTAAGTCCATAAGATCCCAAGTCATTACCTGGCTTTATCAGAATACTTTTCTTTTTGTATCTGATCTTCCATATTTCTCTGCAAGAAATGTATATTTAGTCAAGGAAGGTAAATTAGAAAAATAAAACAACCCCCACCAAAAGACCCTGCTCTGGAATAATTATTAATTTCTTGCTTACCTTATTAAAGGTAATGTAATTAACAGGACAAGACAATGCTTATGTTTAATCTTAAAGAGGGAGTGCCACAAGGTGTCATCATAGTCAATGGAACCCAAGGACTGTTTGCAATGTTCCGTGTATTCTGGGAAAGGAGCTGTTCGTCCTTTCAACTCCTGCTGTAAATCCTGCAGAAATAGAAAACCTGCTTTGCTATTGCAGCTGGTAACCACTGGATTTTACTGTAATATAACTCTGCCGGTTGACATTTATTAAACATGATGTAATAGCTATTAAAAATAAAGAATTGAATAAGAAAACACTGGCAAAGCCATTCAGTCTGTTCAGTGTGTTTTGCTGTGATGGAGACAGTTGCAGTGATGTGTTATGGCATGTGTTATGAAACGGTGAGGAGCCATCCCTTTCCAGAACGGAAGTGCCTCAGGTGGTTCCCAAGTGACCTCTGTCTGTTCACATGTACAGTGTTTGGTGTTACAATTATGATTCTGTTAATAAGTCTCCATCTCAGTTTTAAAAATTGCTCTCATATTTTTATTTCAAGGTTCAGCCTCGAGAGGAAGACAAATCTGCCCTAAATGACGTGAGATCCTTATCAGGAGGTGAACGTTCCTTCTCAACAGTTTGCTTCATTCTTTCTCTGTGGTCCATTACTGAATCTCCATTCAGATGCTTGGATGAATTTGATGTCTGCATGGTATAGTTTAAACTTCAACTACATTTGCCATTCTCATTTGTGTAAATCAGTGAAATATTGAGTTACCTGTGTTTTGGTTAGATTTTAAAACACTATAGTTAACTGTAAATAATAAATTAAAAAGCCCCAAACCAAAACTCCAAAACACACCTTCTTAGGGATCTTGCTTGCTTAGATTGGTGACTTCTGAAGCTTATTCTGTTTCTGAAGTTGGTACCCAGAGCTGTAAGCATCTCTGTTACTTTACGTGCTTAAGCCTTAGTTTAGTGCAAAGATAAAAAATACAACTTTTTCTTAATTCCTCAAGCAGTTGCCACAGTGTTGTCACAGGTTGCTTGAGACAGGCAATGGTTCTGGGCTTAGCATGTCCTTTGCCTTCTACCAGTTTTGAGATCAATGTGGGTCCAAGCAAGTGTGGTAGCACTTTTCCAAGATGCTGAAATGCAGAATAGCGAACAGTGAATACTAATGTCAGCCAAAATTGATAAACCTAATCTTTGTATACAGCTCTTCTGGATAGGCAATTAACCAATGGGGTATTAAAATATGTTTTTATTTTATTTCTTCCTCCTTAACATGCAGTGTGGTATGGTTTGAGAAAACAGTTAGTTCTGAGACACGAAGCGTTGATACTGGATTATTTCATCGTGCCTTCAGTCTCCCTCCCTGATCAATGATTTATTTACTGGGATTCACAGACCTAGAGAGGAGAAAAAGATTATGTATTTTGTATTTTGTACATAAAGATATTCCAAAAGGAAAATACACATCTAAGGTGACAGTCAAGCAGCCCTTTTTCAGCTGACTTCCAAAGCTTAGGTCCTCTTTCACGAGGTGGCTGTGCAAAAGTTTAACTCTCTGCCCAGAAAAGGGTGGATACTCGGAACCATTGGCCCCGCAGAGAACTTCCATGGCATCTATTCCATAAAAAATTACACATAATTTGTCTTTCCACTGCTGTGCCCCAAGTGCAACCGTGCTGTCTCCACGTTGTGTCGTTACATTTGCCGCAATCCTGCAGACCCACCACAAGAGGACTCACTCCATCAGCGTATTTCCAAGGGAGATACCCAGTTTCATGTGTGACAGCGTATGGAAGTAGAACTTTGTTTGACCTCTGCTAATAGTAGCTTCCCCTCACACAGCTATTTCAGTAAGCCCAATGCATAAGGGTGTGTTCAAAATGCTAATGATAATGATGTGTGATCTAATGTAGGTGATCCTGCTCTGGCAGGGGGGTTGGACCAGACGATCGCTAGACGTCCCTTCCAACTCCTACCACTCTGTGAATCTGTGAAGCAGGCTACATGGTGTTTTAGGTTTCATGCAGCCCATAAATCCTTGCAGGCAATTTTAAGGCAGGATTTAATAGGAAACATTATTCTACTAATCACAGAATGGTTTGGGTTGGAAGGGACCTTAAAGACCATCCAGTTCCAACCCCCCTGCCATGGGCAGGGACACCTTCCACTAGACCAGGTTGCTCAAAGCCTCATCCAGCCTGGCCTTGAACACTTCCAGGGATGGGGCATCCACAGCTTCTCTGGGCAACCTGTTCCAGTGCCTCACCACCCTCTCCGGGAAGAACTTCTTCCTGATATCCAATCTAAACCTCCCCACTTTCAATTTAAACCCGTTACCCCTTGTCCTGTCACTACAGGCCCTTGTAAAAAGTCCCCCCCAGCTTCCTTGTAGGCCCTGTTGTGTATGCACCTCAGCATAGCAATAAAGAAAGAAGTACTACATGATTATCAAAGCTGATTAAAAAAACATGGTGAGCAGGGGTGTGGGATTGGCCTGGTAGAAGTTTTCTATTGTGTATGTATACTAAAAAGTAGAATTTAAGAATTTCCCGGACTCTAGTTGTAGTTTTTAGAGTTTAATGTTTCCCCAGCTTAGTTTTTATTAGACTTCTTAGCTAAAATTTATGGTATAATGATTTAATTTTGATAGGTTTTTCTGTTAAGATATTTGCTAATTAATTTATTCTTCAGCATTTGTCCTATTTTGTGCAATAAAAGGCCAGTTAAGTGCATGGTCAGTATCACACCCTGATAAATCTTTTTTTTTCTTTAGGACATGGTTAACAGGAGAATTGCAGTGGATATGATTCTTAAGGTGGCTGACTCTCAGCATCATCGGCAGTTTATTTTGCTCACCCCACAGATCATGAGGTAATAATGTTGTGTTACGTTTCCTGGTACGAGAACTGCAGGGAAGTTCTGTTGCAAGAAGTGTAGCTTGAAAGGAGTAAATATGAAGAGAAAGCAATTTGGCTGTACGTAGCCATCAACGAGCAGTTCATTTTCTACTGCTAATGGTTCGGGGAATTCTGTAGGTTTCTCACTCTTCCTTACATAACCATAGAATCATAGAATGGTTTGGGTTGGACGGGACCTTAAAGACCATCTAGTTCCAACCCCCCTGCCATGGGCAGGGACACCTTCCACTAGACCAGGTTGCTCAAAGCCTCATCCAGCCTGGCCTTGAACACTTCCAGGGATGGGGCATCCACAGCTTCCCTGGGCAACCTGTTCCATTGCTTCACCACCCGCTCCATGATGTCTCCTAACGTGGTAGTTCAGTGGGACTTGAATCAGTTTACCATGAGCAGAACAGCTTTTAGAAATGTGTCACTGTGTAAAGTAGGCTTTGGGTAGCTTTTAGTCCTGTATTTCCCTCTCCCTTCCCCAAATTAACAGAAGACTTTGCATTTTTCCATTTTTCCTATTAATACTACAATACTTTCAAGAGGCTTGTAACTTGATTTGATTTTTTTTTAATATCACTGATGTAGGAACTGATAAATTACTCCTTGCTTTCTTTTTTTTGACTCAGTAGCATAAAATTCTTTAAAAACCTCCCTGTAAGTCGGTGGTGAAGCCATGCCCAGGTTAAGAGGACAGTCCCTGTCTAACCTTACGCGCCCAACTCTTCTCTCTAGCTGAATGTAATCAGTGAAGCCTGCAGGGTCTGGAAAATGAAGTTGATTGGCTTGTAATTGTCTTGCCTTATGAAAATCTATAAAAAAGTAGAATAATGGTATTCTGTTGTTATTTAGGTGGAAATGCTTGGGGGGTGGGGGCATTTCTGAAACCTTTCTGTAACCGTACAGGAATCTTCTGTAGGGTTATTGTTCAGGAGTTAAATAATGCAAGTGCAGCTTGGTTTTGTTACATTTTGTGACATGCTGCACGTTCAGCAAACATTTAATTTAACAAAAATAGAGGAACTTCAGAAAAAATACATTTATGATAATCAACGGAGAAGCTTTTAGTAACTGTGCTAATTCTTAGCATGCTGTGAGGGATTATACCTGTATAAGGTATGTGCCACTTGAGGATCTGTAAGGCAAATATGAACCATATTCGATCATTCTTTCATTTGGAGTTTCTCTTAAAAATACCTTTTCTATAATGAAAGTGTTCTGCGTGTTAGAAGTCACGGTTGTGATTGATCACTCATTGTCTTTACCTCAAGCTTTTGCTGAAGTCTGGCTCCACTATCAGTTCAGTGAAGCCTGAGCTGCACTCCAATGTTACTGTGTTTTAAAACTGACAAAGAAAAAACATGGAATCATCTAAAGGAAAACATGTAATGGAAAGAATCAAATAGAAACACTAGAACTTGTGAAGAAGGATCACTGTTTAAATGTTGCATGCTTTATTTTTAGTTTTCTGCCTACGAGTTCCCGTATTCGAATCCTCCGAATGCAAGACCCTGAAAGAGGCCAAAAAACACTGAATTTCCAAAATAGGAAGGACAGAGAGGAAGATCAATAAGTATCTCTGTGGCGTTACTGTTGAGGATAAGTATGTAATGATGTCTGTAAAGTTATTACTTGCTGATGCTGGATAAGAGGATCTTTTGTTAGATACTCTTAGGGAAAAAAACTAGTTCCTATATTTAAAAATATTAAAAACAATTTTTTAGACACTTACTGTATGTGTACAGACCAAGAATAAGCACAGAAAATGAGAAAATCCTGAATGTTCAGTTGACATTTTTAACTACCGACTACTAGAATTTTTTTATCAGTTGTTCTGTTGTGGTTGGGTTTGGTTTTTTTTTCTGGAAAATGTGAAATATATTTTGTATAACAATAGAGGAATATTTTAATAAACAGTGAGAACTTGTACTCATGGTAATGTTTTAGTGTCTCTACACACTTAAAAATAGCTAAAAAAATGTTAAAAATGTTGGTTTCTTCCTACCTCTGCTTTATTTCTCAAACGTGTGCTCGTTAACGCAGGCAGAGAAATGTGTGTTTCACTTTTTCCAGTGGAACCGCAGCAGCTGAACGCCAGAAGCTACTCCTACTTACAGTGTGTACGTCCGTAATTACAGACCTGAAGAGTTTACTTGCAGGATACTCTCTGGGCGGGGGGAAAAAGCTACTTTTATTTTTTTCCTAAAGAGCTTATAGGGAAGAGTTTGAAGTTCTTTGGACAGGAGTTGACAAATCCTGGCAAGTTCCTTAGAGCAATTAGAGTCTTAATTCCAATACACCGAGTTCCTGCACAGCCTGAGTTTGCAGGTGTAGGCTAAGGCTGTAGAGAGTCGCTGTGTTACAGCATAGTAAAGTGACAGAGCCCTTCCGAGGTGGAGGAGTGGAGTGGAATAATGATGTTGGGAAATAATACAGTAACTTTTCTGCAGTATTGTAGGCTGGTGTTTTGTTGGGTGTCCGCTCCCAGCATCCCTCGGGACTATACTAATTAAAATAAACTTTATTTCAATAATTCAAGTATTTACTGGGGATAAGAGGGAGAAGGAAGAACCATATTTTTCAAACTGCCCTAAATTAATGTTTGGTTTTTTTTTTTTTCTCTTCTGTTCTCCTTGCTCCAGGAACTTGAAATTGTTGGGAGCTCTTCAAAAACAATTACTTGTAGAGTTCAGTCATTAAACGTTGTTGTAATGTTACAGGAATATAAAAGCCATTGAGACTACTCAGAAAACAGTTCTGCAGTTCCTACAGTTCCTTGCTGAATAGCAATTCCTCAATAATACCTCATTGCCCCCTACGTCTTAACGCGAATTCTTTGCCGAATTTGTTTTCAGTCGCTGCGCAGTATTTTGTGTTCAGTGTTGTGTAGTTTTTTACAGAATCATGTATGAAACTTGTAAATGTCGCTGAAGTATGGAAGCTGGCCAAGAATTGAGGGAAACACCCTGAGAAAGCCAACTGCAGTTGTGCATTTGAACTCTGGGAATGTCTACTGATCTTTCTGAGGCTCCAGAGGTTTCCTTCTGAAAGCCCAGGGCAATGGGCCAACAGGCTCATAGAACCACAGAATGGTTTGGGTTGGAAGGGACCTTAAAGACCATCTAGTCCCACCCCCCCTGCCATGGGCAGGGACACCTTCCACTAGACCCGGTTGCTCAAAGCCTCATCCAGCCTGGCCTTGAACACTTCCAGGGATGGGGCATCCACAGCTTCTCTGGCCAACCTGTTCCAGTGCCTCACCACCCTCTCCAAGAAGAACTTCTTCCTCATATCCAATCTAAACCTCCCCCCTTTCAATTTAAACCCGTTACCCCTTGTCCTGTCACTACAGGCCATTGTAAAAAGTCCCCCCCAGCTTCCTTGCAGCCCCTTCAGGTACTGGAAGGCTGCAATAAGGTCTCCCCGGAGCCTTCTCTTCTCCAGGCTGAACAATCCCAGTTCTCTCAGCCTGTCCCCACAGGAGCGGTGCTCCAGCCCTCTGAGCATCTTCGTGGCCCTCCCTGTGACCCTCAGTGTGGCTGGAGGTTACTGCTGAACAGGGCCAGGCTTCTTGTGGAAGTGACAGCTGTGGTGAATGGAAGTGGGGGGGTTCTGGCTGGATAGTTGTGGGGAGGGGTGATGAAGAGATGAGGTGTTTGGGCATGGTCCCCTGCCAGGCTGTAGAAGCTGCACCCTTGGGGGCTTTCAGGGTCCAAATATACTGCTGCACCTTCACACCAGGAGTTGGGCAAGAGACCTCTGGAGGTCCCTGCCAAACCCGCAATTCCCTAACCCTGTGATTTGACGGCATATAAAAATGACAACTTTAGGATTAAGGGAAAATACTGGGGGGAGGGGAGGAGCCACACAACGCGTACTTGGCAGAAGTCTGGAACACAAGTCCAGTGGGATTGTCCTGGTCAGCCTCGACACTACAACATCATCATGAGCCGCGTGTTTGGTTCGAGTCGATTTCCTGATGAACCTGGGGTATCTCAGACCGTTTTACGCTACGACACGGTAGGATGGCGTAGCGTTCTTCCCTCCTGCTTTGCTTCAGCATCCAAAGCATGAAGAGTGCAGAGGCAGGAGAGAGAAACGCATTTATCTCCGTTAGTACTTTAATAACGAGTTGCGTGGAGAAACGAGTTCGAGGAAAATCATCGCATTCCTGATTCAGCTTTCTCCCGGGTTTTCCACGGACTTACTTGAAATATGAGAGCAGTTGGGGATAATTCTGGTCTTTGGTACAAACAAATATATTGTATTTATTCTGTACTTGATGAAGACGTCTGCCTGACTGTGTAATTATTGTAAGCAACTGCTTTCATGGTAGAAGACTAGTTCTGAATAAAATAATCCTGAAGCACTTGTCTGGAAGCGCTTATTTCTGCAGCGATCCCAAGGTCTCAAATACCTTTTTCTTGGTACTCTGGATAGAGTTTACAGCACCAGCTGCCTAGCGCCAGAACGGCAGCGCTGACGGTGCATGTGGCTGCCCCTGGCCCTTCCGCGTGGCAGCGCGTAACGCTGCGTTGAAGCAGGCAGAGCCTGCCCCGCTACGTAAATCTGGGGAGCAGGGAGACGTAGAATGAGGTACTGCTCCTCTAACGAGCGTGTGTGAGCCAGGGAGGCGTAAATCCCCTGGAATATTCAACCACCGCTCTACAAGTGGTAATTTTAAGGCAAAGGTGGAAACAAGGGGCGTATCGTTCTCAGAAGTATGGAATGTTTTCAGAAGGTGTTTTGTGTTGTACCAAGCACGCCATTACCTCAGGTATCACCCATGTAGGCTAAGACGCTGATATTAAAAAATGTAAATTTCTGCCTTTTGCTGTGTGTTTGGAATACCAAGAAACTTTAATATGAGAGGATGGCTGTGGTTGTACCTATTGCTTCTGTGTTCACCCACCCACCCGCCCCCAACACGTTCGTTAGCGAAATCTGTAAAACTTTTGGTGTTCCCCTCACTTTTAAGAGGAGGTCACTTAAAACTTGAAAATACAGAGAATGATTTGGTTTGTGTCACGTTTTATTGTCTGATTTTTAGCGATTGCGAGTTACCATCTCATTCCCCCATAAGGCAAAGAAGAAATATTAAACATGCAGCCGTAGGACGTTCAGAATTTTTTTCCTTTTCTGCAATCCTGAGAGCAACCGACGGTTGAAAGCAACTGGGAAACAGGGTGTAGGGACGTTATGGGTTTGGGGTTGTTTTGGGGGGGCTTTGGTTTTGTTGCTTTTTAATCTGCAATTGCTGCAGCCCGCTAGCGCTTCCCCAGGGCTGCGCCGAGCTTGTACTTGCCCCAGTACAGAAACTCGACTGGGGTCCACGGAATTGGTGAGGAAGGTGCTTCTCTCTTCACTCCCCCTTTATGGTTAATTTATCAGTCGTGATTTTTTACAGCATGTCTGTTTATGTGAAACCCGGGGTAGTTGAGTGTCGCATGGTGAGAGACTCCTACTTAAGGAGGGAAAAACATTGAAAGACCAGGTTTAGGCCAAGCAAATAAGCTGTATTTGACCTCCAGCTGGCTTGAAAAGTTATGTACGCGC
>NW_010245970.1:10164-10451 GCF_000690775.1 Eurypyga helias
CCACGACCACCTCCGCTTTTGCGTTACGTGACGCTTGGAGTGAGCGAGTGAGAGCGAAGCGAAGAAGTTCATGCTTTCATAATGAAACACGTATTTCCCAGCAGCGCAGCGACAGATAACTGAAGAGACTGAGCTTGCTTTCTTCCCTTACCCTGCTGAAGGTACGCAGTAAGAATTAGGGGAAAAGGTCAAATGTTATAAATTTATTTTGGGACATATATATTGCAACCTCTGTGGAAGCTTTTGAAAATTCAGGCAAAGATCAATACACTTCCAATAAAACCTTT